>NC_040021.1:6126467-6221676 GCF_000972845.2 Larimichthys crocea
CTTTATATCCGGGGCGGGTGTGGCTCAGAGGCAGAGCGGGTCGTCCACTGATCAGAAGATCTGTAGCTCAATCCCCGGTTCGATCTCCTCCAGTCTGCATGTCGAAGTGTCCTTGGGCAAGATACTGATCCCCAAATTGCTCCTGAAGGTGTGTGAATGCGTACGAATGCTTAGCTCCTAAAACTGATGAGCAGTTGGCACCTTGCATGGTAGCCAATGCCATCAGTATGAATGTGAATGGGGTGAATGAGATATGTAGTGTAAAGTTCTTTGAGTGGTCGGAAGACTAGAAAGGTGCTATATAAGTACAGTCCATTTATCATTTAAATTCACGTTGAGAGTGTCAGAGGACGTCGGAACTGATGCGTAAAAACTACATTTCCAAACTGGTCGATAAATATTAAGAATGCAGGAAATGAAGCACACTCTGACCCTTCTTTTTTTGCCCAAAAGCTTGGCTGCTAGATGCTTAACTACGCTCAGCTAACTAACTTTGTGTCTGTCGCTACCTGTTGTTGCAATTCCCTTTCACAGTGCACAAAGTAATTTGATACATTATTAATATAAAATAGTTTTTCTTATATAAATGTTCAAATATACACTAGAGTTAACCTGTATCCAGTTTGTCCTAACAGTGGATTTAAATGCTGGAACATATGATGGTATTTCTGTGCAGAAAAACAGTTAACACACGGATCACTGCCTGGGCTTAAAACCAACCTTGACAGGCAAGTGAACTTTATCACAAAATGTTGTGGCAAGCGCGACCACTGTTGCATAACTGTAATGTTTAAAGAATTAGAGTCTTTGTGGGGGGTCAAGTTATCAATTAACAAACCCACAGCGATACCCAGCCACCCACACACTCCTTCAAAATCCCTCTACACCTCTCACTCATGGGAGCAGTGCAGGTCCACTGGCTCCTCTGTCGTTCAGAGGCTTTGATAGGGAGATTATAAAGGGAGCAGGTTTTTATGCTTGATGTCCACCGGGTTACACAAAGAACACGGCTTTATCCATTTAAATGGACTAAAGAGAGACATTGTTCTCCTGTAATCCATCTTCGGGATAAAATCATAAGTGAGTACGGAGAAATCGAGTTTTGTTAGCTCAAAATCCCCCCAAATTATTTGGCCTGCATTTACAGTATTGTCTTAAATAAATCATATAACTTCTTCTGAGATGCAGATGGCGAGACGTTTCAAGCCAAACTTCATGTCTTGTCTGCTCTGGATATCTGTGGTAGCTGTAATCTTTAGATCTTGAAGCTGGAAGAAATGAGACTGGACCAGATGTCCAAATTCCTGCAATGAATGACAGAGGAACAAAGACAAAGAGAAAAGGAGATACAGACGGACACGGGGAGTGATGAAGTGATGCGTTTTATGTGTGAGTGTTCATGTTTTTCTGTGGTTGCTCAGCCATTTCCTTCTCTGTTATTACGGGCATTAACCCACCACAGAAGCCCTCACAGTTTACAGTAGAGTTTGACAGAAAACAAATATTTGCTGTCTAATTGGTGTTCAGTGACATCATGGTGTGGTCCACAGATTTAGTCTGGTGAGGCCATTAAATTGTGTCCAAGAATCAAAGGGAAAATGTAACCATTCAAACATTTGTTAGCAATGTGATTCCCGTACATGTTTACAAAGAATTCCCGACGTTTTCCCCGATTTATTGTGGCGGAGTTATCTGTGAGGTTCCTCGCCACGTCAAAGGCAACAAACAAGAAACAGCCTCTGTCTCGTGCACAGCGCGAGCAATCGTACAGCGTGACAAAACTCGAAACAGATATAGAAATGAAAGAAAAGAACACAAAACAAAATCACCCATGTGTTCTTAGCAGATGTCTCTGAGTACACATTACCGTGACTAACGGCAGATTTAGTTCATTTTAGTTTGTTCGCACTTTTTTTCCTCACACGATGTTGAGGGATAGTTGTTTTAAGGTATATTTTTGTAGTATGCACAAAAGCATTTTAGAAAATGTGGTGAAAGAATATTCACAAGTCTAGTTTTAACAGCATTATAAGATAATATAAGATAGACTTGATCCCACAAGGTACATACAAGGTGAACAAGAAATCACTTATAAATAATAAATCTATAGAAAAAGTCATGCTGGTGTTGAAGAATCTGACAGCTGTTGGAATGAAGGACCTGTGGTAGAGCTCCTTCTTACATGGTGGGAGTAGCAGGATCTTGTTTAAGGCCTCCACAGTCTCATGCAGGAGGTGAGAGGAGTTGTTGTCAGCTTTGCTAACTTCCTCCTCTCTCCTCCACTTCCTTTATGGAGTCAAGGAGGCAGTCCAGGACAGAGCTGGACCTCTTGACCAGTTTGTTGAGTCTTCCCTCTCTCCAGCAGACGACCAACACAATGTCATAGAAAGAGCACTCAGCCTCCTCAGTGTTGAGGTGAACATCCAGGTATCTGCATCCTTCCACCATCTGAATATCCATATTCAAGTCAATCACCATCTCCTTCACGTGAAGGTCGACAGAGTCATGCACTCCTGCTCATTTCCTTCTGATACACATCCCACAAACAACTATATAATCTCCTTTATTGCTGATATTTATTCATCAGCGTGTTGTTGTTTTTTTTGGCAATTAAGCTTTCTCCAGTAAGCTGATTGATTCTTGAGCGGCATGTAAAACCTATTTCTCTGGGATGGAGAAACCTGATTTCCTCCTGGTGAACACAGATTTCTTGGCCGTGTATTTGCGTAACTGGAATTCTAATCGACTTTTTACAAGTGAGCATGTGCAGGACAAAAACCCAAAGACAAGGATAGTTTTGCTGTTCGAGCAGAGCAGCAAGGAAAGATTTTCAGAGCAGAAAGGAAAGATCATTTCAAGTAGTGATGCCTTCTCTTAAATGAGTCTGTAACCAGGGTTAGGACACCAGTTATCCAGAATCAAGAATGCTGTGCTAGTTTAGTGAAGCCAGATAACCCAGAAAGAGCCTGACTAAGTTAAACTTCGTCATACAGGCCTCACTGTTTTACCGAATGAGGCGGTTCCTCCTCCTCCTCCTTCTCACGGCACCTGATCGCATACCGCATTTCTTGCATGCTTCAAGGATCCCAGGTGCTACCTTACATAAGACAAGCCACGGACACTGTCCGTTCACCAAACCCAGTTATGCCTGGAATGGACTTTTTAATTAACTTGTACAGTTTTTTTTATCTCAGTTCCTCTGCCTCCCTCCATCCGTCACTGTCTCAAATGTACAATATGGCACGTCGATGGTCATCTATAGATAAAGGTAATGTCGTCATGACAAATGGGACTGGATCCACGGAAGGCTGTGAGGATTTTAAAGCTGCAGTGTTATTTTTTTTATTAAATCAGATGACTGATGACTCACCTGTACAGATAACTCCACAAAGAAGTTCCCCTCAGCTCAATGAAGCATTTTAATGTCTTTTAGCTGATTGTTTTTCCTATTTTGGTTTACCGTCACCTCACTAATCACTTTTAGCACGCTGATAATTCCACCTCATGCCAGCACCTCCAAATAATTGCTAATGTTGGTCAGTTTCTCATGGATGTGTAAGTAGCAGTTCATGTGGGGTCCATGTTTGATCGACCTGCACCGACCGACGTTTTAAACTAACCCGTCCAAACTTGGACCGTGGCAAATAATTGTGAAATATTGTACCCAATCTGCTTCCTGACCCGCATTTTAAAAAGTAGTCCATACTTTCTCTACTTCCTGTAGAGCTCGTGGCGTCTTCGCACCAGTTATTCAGCCAATAAAGTCTGTGTATTCACAGAAAACTCTGTCTACTACATAAATTACAAAACTTACCCGGACCGACCGAGTGCGACCCAAATATCATTAAAAATATTGTTTGGTGACTCGTGACCCGCTCAATTTGGATCAACCCGTGCATCACTGGTAAGTAGGCAACTGTTCGCCATATCAACCTTATAAGGCGTACTTGTTCTGCTACCCCAACCTGACAAAAAAAATCCATCAAGCAAATTTCTGATATTAACAGTGAACATAACTCCATGTATTGTGAAATCAACTGAGAATTAACAGCTCTGCAACAAATATTAAGATGTAGGCGACCGCCGAGCCAAAGTAAACAAGTGTCAGATGAAGAAGAGTCTTTATCTGACAGGCTTAGATTATCCTGATGTTTTGGATGTTATGGATCATCGGTTCAGAGAGTAAATAGCTCCAGCGGGATGCTGGTGTCGCTGTGCGCCTGCCAGGGAACTGTTTGCAAACACAGCATGATAAGGACGTGGTACATCGGGGCTGTTTATTTTCAGAGTCTTTGTGTGCAGCTTTAATATGCACAGTTACCAGTAACTCGATCCTGCTGTTTTCCTGTCAAAATTTAAGGTCTTCTTCTGGTCCATGCATGAAAGCTGAGAAATGCGTCACCTGCAGGTCAGTTATAAAAAGACTCTGACCCAGTGGTGGCACGCTAAAATAACCATAAACTTCAACATCCTCCCATTCCACAACAACATACATACTGTATATAGCCTAAGTAGGTAGAAGTAGTAAAGTGTGAAAGATTGATGGCCCAGTTCATGCAAATCAGTTTTTTTTGTGAGACAGTTTGTGTCCTCTGGGCATTTTCACCTCCACCTTCTCCAGCCTGAGTGAGCCTCTCCCCACAGTCTCTTGGTTTTTAAGTAACATTAACCTTGTTGGCTGTGGTAGGTCCCGCAAGCGTCTGTGTTTAACAGCACACAGTCAGCTTGAATTCATACATTTGCACTCAGTGGGGAGCGGTGCAACTTCAAAGCCACGGCTGGCTGGTCCCTAATTTGCTTGTATCAAATTGAAGTGTTGCCGTGAAACCCAGAACAGAAGCGCCTCGTGACTAGCCGTGGGACTATTTTTCCACCAAGAGGGAGTGTTAGAGGCAGGTTACAACAGCGGCATTAAACATATGTTGTCTCACTTTTGTTTGATTTATTACATTTGAAAATTTTGCTCCCATCTATTTTCCCCCAGCTGACAGGCTGAATTACATAATATACAAAACAGCAGAGGACCTGTGACCCCGCTCGCATGAAGAGTTGTTTTGCTTCCCTGAACTACGTCGATTCCAGTGGAAACATCCACACATCAAAGACTTTCTTTTGCAAAAAACTAAAAAAAAACGAAAGTAGTTTGACTCTTCAAGAAAGGGGCTGTGGTGGACAAAGGTGGGTTTTGTGTGATGAAAATGGTCCATAAAGGCCCATTGAGGAGCACAGGAGGGAAATAAATGTGATCTGATTGAAGAAGGCGTGTTGTGACGGGACAGAGGATGTGTTTGGAACAGGAGCTCAGCTGTGAGATGCCCGTATGAAAGTGTTTGCCATCCCGAGAGACATGTGATAGGAGACGTAGTTATGCCAAAAATTTGAGGCAAATCCGTGTGTCAGTGTGCACAGCATAGATGTTTGTATGTATGCTATATGGTTCTATTTTATAGACAAGATTAATTCATTAAAACATACTGCAGAGTCTAATGGTGTGTACTGTCAACAGTAGAGGACAGCAGAGTTGCAGCTCATTTAAATGTGCGTGTATTAACCATAGACTGCATAAAACATGGAGGTTGTATCTGTGACATCACCTACAATATTAATTCTGCATAACTTTAAGCCTTAATATATTTTAAATGGATGAGCTAAATAAAATTCACCCTCAGTACAGTTGTCATGAATGTGTAAATTAGCTATAGAGACCAAGCTGTTTTTTTGTACCAGGCTGTAAACATGTTTATTTTTGTTTTGAAGTTGGACATTTGAACATGGGGACTTATGGAGACTGACTCGTTCTGGAGCCAGCCCCAAGTGGCCGTTTGAGGAACTGCAGTTTTGGCACTCATCGGCTTCACTTCACAGCCAAGGTGTTTGCTGCTTGGTATTAAAATGTTCTCTTTTCCCTAATCCAATAAAGGTGAACACCTCCCACACTTTGGTAAACGTACTCCCTTGGGTTTTGTTGTGACCAAAGTTAGATTGGATTCATAAAAACACGTGCAAACCAGATATTCTTGGATATTTTGGAACCAGCATTGAACCAGCAACATATCTGCTGGTTAATAGTCGTGCCATCAACTGTTGACGAGTCAAATAATGCAAGTGTTGGAAGGAAGTTATGTTGTAATAAGGTCCAAAATCAGGTCTTATCACTCTCTTTGGTCTTCAAAAATGTGCAAGTGAAAAGAAGTAACATTATCTCTGCAAACAAGAGCCAGTAAGATGTAATTATGGGATCTATTTTTAAAATGAGCACAGTGCAGTAACTTTTCCATCAGAAAGTATCAACATATACAGCTACATAAATATATGCTGCATGAACAGATGTGAACACACTCACGCTATAATTATTTTGGTCAGTAATCAGAGAATGTATTTTTCTAAGTCCCAATCCTGTCAGCCTGAAGTACGATCCACCACAACAGTTGGATGCCTCAGTAGGATCCCGCCATTCATAAGAATAAGAAGCAGGAAATCAAGTGCTTTCCAACTGTTTTATTAGCCATGTGAGAGTATCTGTCATCCCCCTCCTGCTGCTACTCTCTGATGAGAAATGAGAGACTTTGAGGCGAGCGGCTGCCCTCCATCATCTCAGAGGGCTTCAGCCAAACTATACACTCCAGAACAGAAATCTGACCGAGGCCGACAACGCTGGCAGGAAATTAATGACATTCCCAAACGTAAGTGGCTGCCTTTTACTCAGATTGAAAGTTATACAGTTGGTCTGCTCCTCCAATCAATCCTTGGATGAAAAATATTGTTTAACATGTATTTCACAACTTAATTTAATTAAAAGCTGCCTGTGATAAAGACGGATAAATGTGGGATACATTTTTGTATCTTCAATAACATGGCGACATGTGGTGTAAACCAACCACCCGACCTGTTATGTATATCAGATGAGGAGAGAAGGAGAAACAGAAAAACCATGGCCATGTCCGAGGTCACGGGGTCGAGGCATGCAGAGTGCCAGCAGACAGAGCATGACCTTCTTGGCGGGAAGGAAAAACCATTTGACAGGAGACACAACTTGGAGATGAAGATGGATCACACCAGGAATAGCACAGACATTGTTCCAAAAGGCCAAAAACATGATCAGTGCTCAAAAGGCTATTTATCTTCATCCTCGAAACAGTTTAGTGTTACATTTTTGCAATTGCAGAAGTTTCCCAAGAGGCTGGATGGATGTCTTCTAATGGCAACTAACACAAGATGTACACGGAAGTTATATGCATGGCAAGTCTGTCTGTCTGTGAAACACACTGCCGGACAGATTGACAAGAATTCAGCTAGAGATCGACTGATTCATCACTTTATGAATCAGCACTGATAGGAAGTTTTACAAAGTCATTAGGAACTTGGCTCCGATATCTGCACAACCTCCACCAGTCATGCGGAGACGTGTTGTAGCGATCAGTGCTTAAACACACACCCACAAGTCAACTCAGGAAATATCAATGCCGGTGTTTTAAGCCAAAAAGAAAAGTGCATCTACTCACCGGCTGTCCTGAGAGTGATGGCTGATTAGTTTACCAACTGCTGGCAACGAGACAAAATCTGCATATTTCTACAGAATTGTATTATTCTCCAACTCTATCCTCTAACTTCATTATTCTGCGTAACCACCATCAAACCTTCCAGCTTCCAGGTTGGCCGACTGCAGCACAGCGGCCGGACCGTGGGAGGTAAAACTCCGGAGAGATGTCAACAAATTACTAACATGTCATTGAGACACAAGAGGTTCACTTGGGTTCATTTTCATTGGCAAGCTGACTTAAATTTGAGTGTTTTTGTTTGCAACTGGGTTTTGTATTGAGCACTGACCGATCAGCTTTTCTCTGCTTCCAAACTATCCTTATTATATCAGCCTCTAAAGATCCACTATAGATCAACCTCTACCAGATACATAGCTGAACCATCACCAACAATTAGTGGTTGTTTGTCTGTCTGTCTCATTCTCTCGGCTAGGGCCTTTCTGCTCTGCTATCTGCTGTATGTGTATGTGGAGCCCGGCCCTCGTGTCAACAGTGTAACGCAGAATAGATCAGAGGACGGGGAAGCAAAAAGATCTCCATCCAGAACCGGGTTTGGAATGGCATCCGAATCCTCAGCCAAGGCGTTATCGGACACACTAATCAGCGAGAATTCCTGTATCAGAACAATAATAATAAGTAAATTGAGTTTATTGGAAAGATAATTGACCTGAGAAACAAATACCATTCCCATCAGCCTCTGCTGTATCTGCAACACATTAAACTAAGATGGTGCACGTAGTAGTAGTAGTAGTAGTAGACAACAGCATTCAGCTCAGAGCACAGTCTTGCTGACATCTTAATGTGAATCTATGAACTGTTATACATTAATATATCTGTTCTGAGCCCATCTGAGATCATTGGTTGCGCCATTGTTCTATAATTCCTATTTCTGCATTGTTTGTAGTCACAGAAAAGATGCTGCTACTCGTTAGCATCAGAAAAACAGGGCACCACTTCTGTTTTGCAACTCAAAGAAATTCCTGCTGTCGTGCCTTGAAAGCAAACTTGCAGATCGGCTGACGCAGACAACAGAAAAATGAGCCCATCACAATATGAACCGTTTGATTTGTTTGATGTTCCATTTGTCCCCAAGAAGAAATGTGGCAGAAAATATGCTAAACTGATTGGCGGTAGAAAGACTGAACCTCAACCAAACCAGAGAAAAGAAGCTATCTGAAAATCTGTGCATGCAAACACGGAGACAAGTCCTCATCCGCACAACCACATGATTCACACCGTGAACAGACACATCGGCTGTATCGTATCCTAGCTTCCCGTGGGCCAACATTGCTTTGCTATCATTGCCCACACTTAATAAAATCCATAACTGCTAAGCAAAGGCTCCTTTGTTTTCTCAACATTGTTGTCACTAAAATATCTGTCGTCCAAATAATTTTTGTCTTGCATAGATTAAGCATTGTAGAGTGTGACTCATCGTCTTTGTAGCTGTAATGAAAAACACCCTTGTGGATGTCAGGGATCAGCAAAGTCATCAAATGTAAAATTCTTGTGGTGGCTGTATTAATGTGGTTAAAAAAAACCTGATGATTGATGTTAGTGCTCCACGTTGGACCTGTGAGGATTTATGTGATAATTAACCTGCTGTGCTTTTCCTGTTGCTTACTGGAAAACCTGTTTTATGCAAATTCCAGAACATTGCTTCAACAGTTCTTCCTGCTAATTTGGATCAATGGAGGCCAACACCCCTAAAAGCCACGAAACCCAGCACGGCTTTATTGCTCACACTATCTGCTCACATTTACTGTAACTGAAAGCACTTATTTGTTACAATTTCCTATGATTCTCTGAACACAAATATGTCTGTCCGCGTTAGACTTATTTTCTCTGCAGCTCTTTCATCTTCCTTTTAACAACAGCTCATCAAAGACAAGCAAGCCGTAACACTACTGTAGGGCTGAGGTTTGAGGTTTTGCATGAAGCACAAAATGTGATTCATGCAAAAACACCAGATGATTAAAACATCTTACCCAAACAAACATCTGTTAACCAGGCAAGTGTTGCGAGTTTCACTTAATCCGCATTGAAGTAGCTTGAAAAGATTATCTGGATCGGGAGGTCAAAGTTCTGCTGGAGGTTTATTGCGCAACAGTCTTTTTGGCCTAAATGGCATCTCTGCTCTGGCTTAATGAAGATCAAGGGTTGCTTGTGTATGTTGGAGTAAATAAGCCAGAGAGGAGAGTTTAAATAAACCACCTGTAACTTTATTATACTATATAGTCCTTCATTTAACACCACAATTCAAGTAACTTAAGGACTTTCCTCTTTATGACAGCCTTATGTAACTGTCCACCCATCCACACCTAGCCATGCATTAGCCTCACATGCCCTGTCGCTGGTATGATGTTCAGGCCGTTGACGCAGGGTTAAGTTAGTCTAGATCATATCTGCAAACGAGGTCTCGGAAGCACAGAGGAGCAGCATATTTCAGTGGCAGGCCGGCTGCAGATAAAGCTAATAATACCAGGCAAAGAACAAATCACAGCAGCACCCGATTAAGCAGCAGACGAGGAAATGTGATGGAATGTGTGCTTTTCAACACTCCCAGTGTGATTTCATCAAAACCAAAACAGCTACCAGTGTTTGGAGCCGTTACTGAACAGTGTTTGCTCTCTCTTGTTCTCTGTCGTCATTTTTTTCTTTTAATAAATATGGTGATTAATTTAGATCTGATGATAATTATAAGAGAAACAAGGAGGAATGATCGGACTTTCGCGAATCCGCACGCACACCATTGAGAGGTGCTACACTGAATACTGGCGGCATCCTTAAAATACTTTTTTGTTTTTTATAAATCAAATATGCAGTTCAAAAAAATCTGAAATCTGTTAAGCTTTAAATCTGTAAGCCTTCACTCCTCTATCTGCCGTACTGCAGCTGGTCTTGCTCACGCTCCTGAGGGATTTACACTCAGTAGCAAAAGAATTTTCACAGTCGTGCCAAGCTCAAACTAGTGAGTTTATTGTATATTTGAGCAATACAGATTGAAAGGAGAATGTAACAGAAAACGACAGAGTGACAGATATTGAGTATATGATATATTTGGTCAGATCATGGCAGTCACTGGAGGTCAGCTTCGGTTTCAGGTGTATTCAGACAAATGGCCTTTGAGCTGACAGGCCGACGTTATGTAACTTTCCTTTCTTTTAAATACTGTAAATCTAGATTTTTGTGTCCTAAATGGTTTTAACTGTGGAGATACAGTTAGAGAATGAAGAATCACACATTTGGTCTAGTTAAAACTCATCAGAGAGGCGCAACCTTATGTACAATGTGCATTTACGTTGATCTCCAGGAGCTGCTCCGTCACAGTTCTGCCTGAAGGACACGTCATGAATTCTTCAGAAAGATTATCCAGGATAGACTTTAGAGCGGAAGTGACTGTGTACAGCCCGAGCTGCAAGCTGCACAGCACAACAGTGATGGCTTTCAAGCAATACACCCACATTAGAGTCTGTCAAGGTCTACTCCACCTTGTACCACAGTACAGTTAAGTACAGAATTATTGAAATCCTTTGATTTGGCCAGAGAGTATTTATTTAAACAAAATGCACTTATCATTTTGTTGAAATATTGTCAAATTCCATTTATCCTGCAGAAAGAGGCCACTATCGTCAGGGAATACCATTTCTATGAAAGGGTGTGCATCGTCTGCAACAATGCTTAGGTAGGTGGTACATGTCAAAGTAACATCCACATGAATGGCAGGACCCAAGTTTTCACAGCAGAACATTACCCAAAGCTTCACCCTGCCTCCTATATACACAACAAACTGCAACGTACTGTGTGTTCTGACACCTTTCAGTACCAGCATGAACTTTTCAACTATTTGAGCTACAGTAGCTTATAGTACCATGTGCATCGATGAGCTTTGGTCACCCATGATTCTGTCACCGGTTCCTTGGACCACTTTTGATAGGTACTGACCACTGCAGACCGGGAACACAACACAAGAGCTGCAGTTTTGGAGATGCTCTGACCCAATTATCGAGCCTTCACAATTTTACTCTTTTCAAAAGTTGCTCAAATCTTTACGTTTGCCCATTTTTCAACTTTGAGGATAAAATGGTCACTTACTGCCTAATGATTCCTACCACTGACAAATGCCATGATAACAAGATAATCCCTGTTATTCCCGTCACCTGTAAGTGGTGTTTATGCCTTGCATGTGTCTTTAACACCAAAAGGTCCATGAGCCACTGCTGTCTGTACAGAGTCTCTAAAAGGGTCACTTTTAACTTTAAGAGATGGTGAAGTTTTCCATCAGTCTTTCTTCATGGGCGCTGACGTAACAGAGGTCTTTTGCGTCTTCTCAGTAGACTTTGGTTGTACGTACCAACTGAAATTTGTTGTGCGAACCAAGTTTTGGGGTCAAGATTCCTTATAGAGCCTTTTTCTCTGTAAGTTAATTCACCCATTTTTTCACTCTTAGAGTTTCCATCCAGGCATTGCAGCCATGAGTTAGTGTTCGCTTTATTATTCCACCGAATCACAGAATAGCTGTAGCAGGAAGCTGCTGTTGGCCTTCAGCATTGATTCTCTTCTGTGGTTGATAGAAATAGAACCCAACAATAACTTTCTACAGGAGGAATGCCAGTGATTGAGAAAATAGATAAAAAACAAATGCACTTTTTAATGAATGACTTGCGTAACAGTGTCCATATTATATCATCCTCCTGGAGTAACCCTGATCCTTGAACTACAGCTTCAAAGGAGATCTACTTGCGTAACTTTTGGCCTGTTTTGATTTTAGGCCAGCAGTTGTGCCATCTTATAACTACGTTAAATCCTTTCTTCCATATCTGTCGACATGCTGCGAGTCAATGGCAAACCCGGGCTGCAGATTTTAAATCCTGATGTTGGAGAATTGATTTAAACTTACATAAACCGTGCCCATAGTTTAAAAGCTTCTATATGAGAGGAGATTAATTTGTCCAACATGTATAAGGAATGATCCAATGCCAGGTGTAACAACTTCACTGAGTCATTTATTAAATGTAGTGCGTTTCATTTAATCCACTGCCAATAAATCAGAGGGTTCCAGCGCTGTTTAAATCAAGTGATTTACAGAAAGGTATAGAGTGTCCACACGCTACCGTATGCATACGTTTGCCAGTTTGATAATAATCTCACACGATAAACAAACAGTGTACGACGGTGATTGTTATGTAATCTATCACAATGTAAATATTACATAACGAGGAATGGGTTGAGGTTTGGTGGACACACTTCTGAAATTAACCAGATGTCGTCTCGATTAGTTTTGGTAACACACTGGATTCATTGAGTACAGAGGAGGTTCCACATATCCTGTCCACAGGGCCTGTGACTGACTGTGTGTGTGTGGTTTACATCTCCACAGAGTACCAAAGAAATCTCTCAGATCTACCAACTGAGTGCACTCTGTAGTGTGGCTTTCTGTGATTATCTCATCATGTAGGTCGGAATCTACCTCCACCTCCCCTACAAACAAGAGACTGTATAGACTCATTGTGTAAAAAGCGTGTCTTTCCTTGCGTCATAAACCTCAAATAATCCTACTCTATTCATCTGAGATAAACATTTTCACATTTTACAGGTAGAGTGATGAAGACAGATCAGCGTACAGATATCTGCCTGTATGACTCCAGGTTATGTGCTTTTGTGTTTTATATTTTTAGATGCAGCCCTGCTCACATTTTAATATTATTTTATATGTGATGATTCAGATTCACAGCCGTTGATATATCAACTTGCATGCATATTGAAATAATTCTATAAACATGCTGAATAGTAGCATCAAAATGTTGCGCTGGATGTGAGGTAGTTGTTTAACTGGAGAATAAATTGGTGCCTCTGTGTTGGTTATTTAAGGAGGTAATATCACCCGTCATAGACTCTAAAAATAGATAATACTTTGAGGTATCCTGTCAACAGTTAATATATAATGAGGGAAAAGCCTTTGGCAGGACAGGAAATGTTTTTGTACCAGGCTGTAAACATGTTGGATATTTTAACATGGGAACTTATGGAGACATCATAGAAGTTGCCGCTTGAATACGATAAACAAGTGGAGAGTGAAGAATGTGTAAGAAGGCCTCTTTGAGCCAGAGGGGTTAATATTGTTTTTGTACTGACGGATGCTGAATCTTATTTTGACTTTCGAACATCAGTTTTATGGTAAAATACAGGACATTTGTTAATGATATATACAGCATAGTTACATAACCTAACCTGTTTCAACTTACATCAACAAGAGCTGCACAGAAATATAACGAGATGCCAGGGCAGAAGGACAATACTACAATCTACTTCCTTGTAAATCCAGCTGTTCCTTCATGATTGATCCTTAGTCTTGCACAAAGCCATCTTCAAACTTGGAGTTTTCAAATCTTTTTTTTCTTCTTCCTGTGGGCATAAATCCACCGAGCTTCCTTTAGTTCTGTTTTCTGCCCTTTTCAAAGTTATATCTCGGTAAAGCTTCTTGCTCCGAGACAGGCTCACCATTTAAGTGACTTTCCCTCCCACTGAGAGGCCCTGTGCTTTGGGGTCTTGGGGAATGGGGAGCAGATGCTAGAGGGAACAGCAGATACTGGACAACCTGAGCGTGGGGGAGAGGATGTCCCGTCACAGCCCTCAGACAGACAACACTTCCTCAGCCTGTCTGCTTTGGTCTGCTGTAGCCTATACTATTCCTGTTTGATACAATTATGTAATTATTTACATATTGTTACTTTGGATGGTACAAACAAGCTGTAGCAGGCAGCTGTTTTCAGCAAACAAGCACCAGACAGCAGACAAACAAAAGTTTGGTTATTAGATATAGACCAAAATATTTTCTTTTGTTGGTGGAGCGCAAATAATAGTGTTTTGTACGGCTGTTTGGGCTTGATGTAATATTTATGTTTGACTCAATAATAAAAACCAATCGCTTGATGTAATATTTATGTTTGACTCAATAATAAAAACCAATCGTCATCGTCATTACCACAAGTAGTCACAATAATGAAGCACCGCTAACATGACATTTACAAGTGATTTTAATATGACTTATTTATTACCGCCACCTGTCAATTAGTAGAAAAGTGACAGATATCATCCGTGTGCATGAGCGTCCTCGATGCACCCAAAGCTTTGTATAAACATCACTCTGTAGTAGCTTCTGTGTGTGTCAAGACTGATATGATTTGATGCAGCGGAGGTGAACGGAGAGTTTGATTTAGCTGCTGGAGTTCGAGTGAACTGGTCAGTCCACTATTGTGTTATTGCGAGAAGTGACTCCCGGGGTTTATTCTGCTGAAACGCAGCTATCCAAATATTTGTATGTCAATGTGTTTTTGAAGCATTTGAGATTAGATAGACTCAGATCAGCTGCTCATCCGCAACAGCATCTCGTACGCCAAGACATTACACAATTCCCGGAGATTGACACGCTTACCAGGCTTACTAAAGTATTCCATTAAAACAGCAATGAATACGAATATCCACAGGTACCTGCAGTATGACCTCAGGTTCTGCAACGGGTCAATTTAAAGAAAAACAGAGGTAAATCTGTGCCTTATTTTTCAACTTGTGCGTGTTTTCCGTGCCCTGCTGTGATAAGCCACTGGGGTTTCAGAGACTGTGTGATCTGGACCCAGAAATCTGAGACCAGTGAGATCATTATTAAACCATCAGCGCAGCCAAAAAGTCTAAATTCATTCACCATCCAGCAGCCTCGACGGCTCAGTCAAACCAGAAGCCTGTCTAAAGCAAACCAATCTGAGACAATCCGAGGTCTCATCCTTTATGCCTTTAAACTAGATCCTGTTTTTCAGTATGAGTTATACAAGTCTGATCTGATCTTTTTTTTTGCTCAAATTCAAAGTGCAGCTGTTTTACTAGCAGGGAGCAACAACTTTAAAGGGTCCCAGGAGAATGACATCACTCCAATTGTTATGCAACTCAAGTGTCTGACGCCAAATTACAAGCTACAGCTAATTAGCATCAGCTAGATAATCAGGAGTAACAAATGGAAGCACTATTGAAAATGATGCTGAGTGATGATGAAGTTGAAATTTTGGTTATATTAATTAGTGAGCTTTAGAGGTGCTTATGAGCAGATTTTGTCACCTTTGGATGGAGCCAGGCGAGCTGATTCCCACTCTTCAACTTCTAACCTTCAAGCTGTATACATATATTTAAATTTTGACATTTACTGTATGAGAGAGGTATAAATCTTCTCATTTAACTCTCGGCAAGAACAAAAAAAAGATACATTATGGACATCTGCTGCAAACAAAATGAAGCAGGAGAGAAAATAAAAATAAAAGCCACTTATTAGTATAAACTCCAAACATAAATCTAAATTGCACAGAGAATAAATATAGTCACAAATAAAGTTTAATTGAACAGTGCATAAAAAACAGTGATTGCCCTCTTTTTGCTCATTATGTAACAAGCTTACAGCCTATTGTGACAAACTGGAGTGTCCAGATTCAAAGTACAGCTGTGGTGCACAGTTTGAAGGAGATAACAAATGTGTGCTGTGAACACATCATTGGAAATAAGTGACAAAACAAGTACAAGCATGGTTTAAAAATAGTGCCATCAAGGCCATCAGACAGTGGACACGCATTTGTGAAATGTTTTTCAGACGTTCACTCAGCAACAAATTGACTCAACACTTGAGCCTTGTCCTGTTTGAATCCTCCGTTTAGAGGACATGAAAACAGTTTGAGGGTACGTGATTGGCTGCTCTCGTCATGACTTGATTTTTGAGAGGGCCAAAAGTCAGTATGTGTTGGGTCGAAACCGAAATCCAATTATCATAAATTCTACAATCCCACCTCATTATTGTGGGTTTTCCAACGTAAATTAACCGACTTCCTCCGGGGGCCGAGGCACAGAAGCTAAAACTAAATCATGCATCGTAATAGGGTGCCATTTTCTCTCTTCTCTCTTTATATTTTTTGAGTGATGAGTGCAGTGCACTTTCTGACAGCATGATGACGGTTGCAGTGTGCCAGGGTAATGAGATGCTAGGTGGTCCACACCCTCCACTGTCCCATGGTAGCTCATTAGTGATCATTTTCCAATGACTGTCTGTAGAACATTCGATAAAATAACTCGATGTTTTAATGAAACGAAGCATTGAGCCAAAGAGTGACACGATACAACGAAAAGCCAGAGTGACTTTCTTCTCTCGGTGGCTGTAAATCGGATAAATAAGTGCTTGTTAGCACAGTTTGCACATGTTCAGATACATGTGAACACTGAAACATACATATTTCTTTTGCGTGGGAAAGTTTTTTTTAAAAAATGACCGCTCTATGAACGCACATTTTTTTTATCGCTCTTTCATCTTTCCTTTCAACTATTTTTCTCTGGGAAAATGCCGTTCATTGTTTATAGTTTTAGGTTGAGATCAGGAAGTTAGAGGCTTTCAGTGAGTCACGAGACAAAAAAAATGTGCGTTGCGTGTTTTCTACATGTGTGTGGAGTGTGTTTATGCGTGTGATGGGATCTCGTTAAACTCCCGAGGACTGTCGGGGCAGTCGGACCCGGCCATTCACGGAAGAAGAGTAAGGAGTCCAAATATTGACTGAGCGTTACGTCAGAATCTCTCAGGGTCAGACCTCACAAAACCCTGTGCTCCTTTTAAAAAACCCAAAATAACTCAAGACTGCATTCCTGTCTCATTCCTCAGAGACGCACACTAGACATAACAGTGTGTTGACTGTGCATTGAAAGGAGTGCTAGCACCTTATTAGTGCTGCGTGGGTGTACAAGATGTGTGCGCCTGTAACATTGAGAAAAAAAAACAACAAATGTAAGTAATTATAACTCAGTAAAACATAAGGAGAAAGCTGCATGGAGCATTTTAAACTGCAGTACTGGACATTTAAAGTCATGCCTAAGCATTCTGCTGTCATTTAAAGTTATGTAAGTACAGTTACCCAAAGAGGAAATCCCATTCACATTATGTGGGATTTCTTGCGGGCTTAAATATCTTCAACCTCTCATCACAAATTGCAGAACTCTGTCAACAAACACAGCAGCAAATCCACCAATACCAGCAGCTTAAGGTATCGAAGACACACTGCCTGATTTTGTTTGAGAGCCTGATTGCGCTCCAGAATCCCCCCAAAAGTTTCCTCCAGCTCACTGTTAAAGTTCAATGCATGCAAAAAATAAATAAAATATGCGTTGTACATTTATTATATTCATAAATACAAAAGATTTTGGGTGTAGTTTTAACAAGTATAGTAAACAGCTGTAGGCAGTGTCTGCGTGAGCAGTGGTAATAATAAATTGGCTGCAATAAATAAAATGTGCTATTAGACCTATTAAAAAAACATTAACTTTAAGTGTTGCAACTTTTGTCTCGTCTTGTCATTTTCTGAGTGTGTGGCAGAACGTAACACACAACAAGTGTAATTAATAAGTAACTAATGATAGTAATAAAGTAAAGGTATAAAGAAAATGAATTTTTCACCCCATCTGGGCAAAAAAAGATATAATTCTGATTTCTTTTGAAACAACTTTTTTCTAAATAAAATAAACAGTTACTATGAGAAACTACCTGCTTTCCAAACACTAAAGATCAGACAGACGCAGAGAGCAACTAGCTGGTGAACATAGAGGATAAAAAGCTTTTAAACATTCTTTTATTTCACGTGGTCATTATTATGCTAACTTATAACCGCAGTGTGTCAGAATTACTCAAGATATGAGGTGACCGAAAATGGCAATTTTATTTTCAGGTTCAGCAGCCAACACTTGATGCTTGGTTGTCAGCTTGGCACTTTTAAAAGTTAATGTTGAGTCCTGAATATCTACTTTAAAAATGATGATATGTAAGTCTTATTCCCACCTCCCATTCTCAAATAAATCATGTACTGCAGATTTAAAATTAGTGATACATTCACTGCTCGCGGACATTGATTTATATACTGTAATGCTGAGTAAGCAGCAAACCAGGTCATTAAAATCCATCCACTCATTTTCCGTAACTTTTCCAAACCCAGATGGCATTCGGCGAGCATACGCCCTGAACAAGTTCATCACAGGGCACATAGAGACAAACAACCATTCACACTCACCGCTAAGGTCAGTTTAAAGTCACCAATTAACCTGTTAAGTGCATGTCTTTGGACTGTGGGAGGAAGCCGGAGTACCTGGAGAGAACAGACACAGACACGGGGAGAAACTGTAAGATTAATGATCTTTTCATTAACAGCAACACGGGGAGAAACTGTAAGATTAATGATCTTTTCATTAACAGCAGATTTTACAGTACTCTACTAGACAAGGTAAGAATTAATAAAACTGATGAAAAGGCCAAAGAACAGGTGTTTATTTTAGGTTTGTAACTGGATGACCTTTGACCTTTAACGTTTTAACCTGTCCATAAAGAGTCAGACCACATCAGAGCAGCTGTAGGTGTGATGCGCGCTTTAATTCCTCTAGACGCTGTCGCTGAGGTAACTGAGGTAGGATGGTATCCAAAATACAGCAAAACATTATTATTATTTTTTTTTAATCTCAGCTGTCAGCACACGATTATATCTTGTTGCTCTGAGCTAATCAAAACATCGCAACAAAGCGTCGACGGGTAGCAACAAAAAAATCATTAGTGAAGAAGAAACGAGCTACATCGTGTCTGACAAATCCGTGTCTGCGCTCAGTCAGTCACAGAAAAGTTCAGGCTTGTCAGATCATGTCCACTGACAGCTTTGCTCTCTCAGATGAAGTGCACCATAACACGTCCTTAGAGTAGTTTTCACCCAAAAAAATCATTAGCACTTCCCCCGCCTTTGCTTGTCTTGAGTTTCCTCTTGCTCTGGGCGTTTGTGAAGCTTGTCACACTATGATGTTCCTTGTCGGAGTTAGAACTAGAGAAGTATGTACGCCTGCGGGGGTTGACATATTTCTCAGATTTAATATCTCCCCCAGCATCTGCGAGATAAAAGGTTATAATGAGGGGTGAAGCAGCTGGGAGATAATCTCCAACACCATCTCTTCGCACGATGTTTATCGCTGGGGGCATCAAATCTTGGCTGTCATTGAACATACTGTACAAATTAGCATTCAGAATCATACACAGTCATGCTTTTTGTGTAATTCCTACTGTCACTTAGATACTTTGTACATCACATCAGTGCAAAGGGCAGCGAAACAGTTCACTGCCTCTGTTATCAAAGCAAATTTGGAAATGCTGTTGATGTTGAATCCATGATGAAATGAAGCTTATGGGTAATGTTTAATTGTTAACGGCTAAAAACAGAATTATTACATGACCAGTAGGTTTAAGTTTTTTATTAAATGTTTTTTCTAGTGAGCAGGCATTTCTAAATGCAAAGTAGTTTCTTGAGTTGCGGCAAGAACAACCACTAACAAAGTTGTTCCTCTGACTTCAAGAACTCGTCTTACCTGAAACAATGCTCCCAACAATTCTCATCCATGCAACAAACTAGAGCTACAGCAAAAGCTTTTTTTTTAAACATTGAAAATAGAGGTCCTGAGCAACTTCCACACGTCACCACCCAACAATGACTCTAATTCTTTCCGTCCAGTTTTAGCAACAAACGCTAGGATAAAGTCCTCAAGTCCCTGTTGAGCAAAGTGTTTAAGTGACTCAGAAAGCTTTGTGTGTTGTTGTAGTCACATTGATGTGCTCGGAGTGCTAAGAAACATGAGGGGCAAGATGGATGATGATGAATATTTAAGCTGATTTGTGAGAAAAGCAGATGGAGTCGAGCTTTATGTCTTTATCAGCCGCCTTGTGTCTGTCAAACACTCTGAACGGTGGTTGTTCTGATGAAATGTTTGTGGTAATAATTTATCAAATCATTGATCAATTATCACCCCGTCAGCACGTCAGTGCAAAGTGATATCGGCGTAGATTCATTTGGGGGATGATGCTAATTGAAGTAAACAACCTCCCTCTCTTGGATAGGAGTCAAACTAAAGAATTGACAGCTGTACAGTACTTCAGTTTTCCTCTCCAAAGTCGTCATCTGATGATTGATTGATTGATTCAATGTCAGAAGTTAAAGGAGTCGTTCCAGCCTGGTTCACTTTTATCACTAGAATGTCCTTGGCAGTCCTCCGAAGTTTTCCAGCATCTCACGGCAGAGGTCCATGAATGAGAAGCTTTGAAAGCATGCCAACAGAAGATGGAAAATAGCGTTGCGTAACTTCTTGTTTTTCCTTGACCCTTGAAAAAAATGTAAATTCCCACATTTCAGATACAAATTCATACTCCATCAAAATGTAAATTCCCACATTTCAGATACAAATTCATACTCCATCTTTAACCAAAATCTACATGAAGTTATAATCAAGCAGATGACCGACACAGATGTCATGATTTCAAATCCTTTTTTATGGTTTTAAGGTTTTGTTTTGAGTTGAAACCACACATGCACACATCATGCAGCTTCGTTTTATGAATAACACTAAAAAAAAAAAGGAAAAAAAAGACAACAGCCGACCAACACCTGTTCAGAAAACCTCCAGAGAGCCTCCTAAATATTATGTGGTGCACTTGTGGACGTTTTATACAAATCCATGCACAGTATTTGTGGTTTTTAAGACTTTTTCCCCCTGTTTGAATTAGTTTGAGGGGTTATCTGTGTCTTCAATTTCTGCTCCATCCCATGTGAGACTGATACTCATGGGAATAGCGGAAGATCTCCCACAGATGAAAAGCGTCATGCCCCTGTAACGATGCTCAGACTGTCTGGCTCTGTCTTTGTCTCTCTGATTCACTGTCATCACAATCATCAAGCCTTTCCCCATTCACTATCCCACTCCAAGCTTCTGTCTGGAGCCATGCACCGCTAAGTCTTACTTGAGCTGGACTACATCTAGGTTGTCACCACTAGCCAAAGAGAACTGCAGCGCTTGAATCCAAGTGCTGACTTCCAGTTAAGCTTTCCCACTACTTGAGCCAATAAACAAACAACAACATGATCAACAGTTTCGCAGATGGAGCCAAAACTTTTCTCCTAAACTGAAATATGATGCAGAATATTCGCGGAGCTTTTATTCTTTTAACACGTCAGTTTTCAAACCCATGCCCACAAATCCAGAAGAAACATGAAGTGTAGACAGTGTATAATCTAGGATGTCATGGTTCATGGAAATCTAAGTGAAATCCTGACGTTTCCCCTGAAACTTTCCATGAAGACTCTTCGTTTTGACGCAGCTCTCCTCCATCATCTCGCCGTCGTGTTTTGAAGTGGAACTAACTGCCGGCGGCTGAAGCTGCAGTGGAAAAGCAGTGATGCTGTTGCAGAAAAGGCCGTCTCCTTTCTGGTTACAATTAAGTGATTTATAATCTGGCTGCTCCTCTGCTGGGTGTCTGGGTTTCTTCTTCCTTTTCCCCTTTCCTCTCATTCTTTCCTTTGCCGACCGCTGTAAAGAGGATAAGAATGGATCTGTGTAGTTGCTATCGGATCACAAAGTTCAAATAGATTGTTTGCCACTCCTGCATTCGAATTATTTTAAAGTGGAGAGATACTTTTCTTTCCACAGTTATTTTGGATGCTCTGTCACAAATGTTCTTCCTGTTTGTAAAGAAGAAGTGGTTTGAGGTAGATGAGCCTGGAGTTACCTATTTTCCCTCCTGTGTCTGAAAGTTCCTGCCTCAAGCCAAAGGTGAGTTCATAGTGAACTTGATGCGAATTTTAGAGGTGGGTGATTGCATACAAAGTTGAAAAACTGGGTGTAAACTGATGTGAATTAAGCTCTACCTTGAGAAAAACAAGTTAGAATTCTTAGGTGATGTGTGACCATTAGTTAGGTTAGCAGCTGTTGCCTCACAGCAAGAAGGTTCAGCCCAGGTTCAAACCCCAGAAAGGTTGCCAGCCGGCCTTTCCTTTCCTGTTGGCTGGGCAGTCCAAACACATGCAGGTTAATAGGTTAATTTGGTAACCCTATGTGTGAATGGTTGTTGGTCTCTATCTGCCCTGTAATGGACATGCAACCCATCCAGGGTGTAACCCACCGCCAAATTTGTGCTGGGCTCCAGCCCCTTGCAACCCTACAAAGGATAATCAGTTATGGAAAATGGATCCATGGTTCATGTCCATAACCTACATTCTGAGTTAATTGCTTATGTTAACCTGGAGAGGTGAACACTTGTGTTGGCAGTGCTCCAATGCTCCCACAATTCAACATTCAAGAGTCCAAGCTGTATCACAAACCACATTGCTGGTGCCTGCATTCATAGATTAGTTAATAGCGACAGCCTTAATGTTGGTATACATCAGCAGTTTGCTGCTTCTTTTCTGTCAATCACAGTCTCATACCAACAATGCATAGATGACTGGTTAATTTTAGATGCACACTGAGTCTTAGCTTCCATGCATTTTTTCCACAGGCTGCTGTTCAGTCGTAACAGAAGCAGTCAGAACAGCCAGAGAACAGAGTACTTAGAGACTGATAAGACGTACTTGCCTACTATCAGATGCAGCCTAATTGCTCTGAGGTTATTATTGTGTCTGAGTCTTTGTCAAGCGATGCTGGCCAATGTTGATCTACCCACGATCAAAAAAATGTTGGCCAAGAACTGTGATATTAAACAGCAGGAGGACGTGACGGACATGTAGCTTTCAAGTGGTGTATTCTCAAGATTTTTCTCTCAACATCATAAAAACTGACTAAATCTCACATTATTTTACATTAATATCTCGTCCCTGACTGTAATATCAGTTCTTTAAGATGTCCAAATCTACATTGGCCTGGTATTGCCAGTTAAGTTTAAAATAATATATATAAACAATCTCCAAGCAAGTAAAGATGCTGTGGCTCAAAACCGGTTGAAATTTCCTTAAGCATTCTAATGTATTGTTACATAATGGCCTTAATGCATCACAGGAGCTGGAGAAGATCACTGTATTACTGGCCAGATTGGACAAGTATGCCTTTGATCCAGGGAGGCTGCCCCTAGGAAAAATAGAGGCTCCAGGCACAGTCAGCACTTTAAGGGATATGCCAACTACAGCATTATAAAACATTCAAGACTTCCTCAGGGCACATCGCCACTTACCTTTTCATTACTATCTAATATTCACTTTATAACCATGCAGTGTAAGAGGAAAATGTGGTTTAATTTTTTATTACATAACAAGATTAAAACTGTGAAGTGATTCAGCAATAAGAGCTGTGTAATCCGAAAGTAGTCTAACTTTGTTCTAAAGGGATTTAGCCATAAATGATTTGTTGACCTGAAAACCTAAAGAAGAAGAAAAATGACTCTATAAAACCTTTTGACTGAGACTTTACATGTATTGATGGCTGCCATGCATGGTGCTAATGGTGCTATTGGTGCAAGGTGTGGTGCTCATCAGTTTTGGGGGTCTTCTGGAGCAATTTTGGGACCAGAGGAGTGAGCCACCAGTCACCCGATTAGTGGACGACAAACCCATCGCATTGGAGACGCTAGAACCAAAGATTTTTTTCCTTGAGGAATTACTTAAACAATTCCTTGTCACTGCTAATAATTAATCTTCTGATGGTCGACAATTCGACTGCACATAGACAGAGTTATCAATGGTGAATCTTTATACCATCCCATCTCGGGAGTAGACGTGTTACTTGCTGTTTGTGTTTCATTTCCACACAGCAGAGATTGCATGGTCGGCTGCATTATTAAACAAGTAAATACGGTGTTTGTACACCCACAGTGCAGTTTGAATGCTGAGGAAGAAACAATGTAAAACATTTTTTTGGGGGGACAAAAGAAGCCATCTGATGGTGACGGTGATGTTGGGTCCAGGAACAAAACAAAACCAGGACAGACGGAGGTGGATCATGTAAATCGCAGTGTTATGATTCAAAGTTTGTCACTGACAAATTGAATACAAACATACCAGTCAGCTTCCAGTGGTTTAGCCTCCCAGCACGTTCTGCTACATAAATCTTTAAATTTAGGTTGGAGCACATCAGTTCTTTTCTGTCTCAGCAGAGGACTCATGGCTCATGCGTACATGTGCTAAAAAAGTCTGTCCAGACTTTAACAACAGAGTGAACTGCTGTGGTACTCAGTGTTCCCCCTGTGCAAAACAGAAGGAAGGAACAAGTAAACCTGATGCAGCTGCCCTGCTCTCCCTTGTAAATGAGACTGTACCTGGTTATGTAAAGGCCATTTAAAGAAGAATGCTGCAGCTGAATACAGACATACAAAGAGAGCTATGTTGTTATGTATGTCTTTTTTTTTGTGCTTTGTTTTGAAAGTCTGTGTTGGGTTTTTTATGTATAACAAGCCCAACTCAAACCAGACAATATTTACGAACCTAACACAACATATCACCCATTATAATACATGATTACAAGGCTGAATATAGCCAAGGTCTGCCTTTATTGGATCACTATGGGAATGATCATGTGCAGAAGATTGTTAACTTAATAATTGCAGTTAGCCGGGCCAAGTATTACTCAGAAATGACTTGAAAACTGTTTCTACGTAGATGAATAAAATAGTTCCGACATTAGTTTATACATTAATACAATTTAAACAAACATACCAATTATGTTCTGACATTTATTATGTTTCATTATCCAAATAATAAAACACTAGATTAAATACAGCATGTGTGCATGCATGTGCAACTGTGCAAAACTGATCAAATTGAAATAATTCTTTCCACACCAACATGGTTCCAGGATGTCAGGGTCACCACACTGGAAGTCCTTGCCTGTCAACTCTCCGATGGGGGGGCTACAACAAAGTGTCCGTCTCGCTGTCATACAACAGACCTTGTGGAGGCCGAATTCGTGTGGAAACATGATCATCATTGTGCGTTCAATTACTTTCAGAAATCTCCCGGGCCAACAGCTAACATCTGTGAAAACCATGAGGAAGAGGTGCAGGGCCGGCAGCCAGATAGTAGTCTTCCTTCATACGTTACTGATCCCTGCTTTAACGAGAAGGTCAAAGATCAAGATCTGAAAGAGCAGAGCAGCAAACCTTAATCTTTGCAGACTAAATGGATGTTTATAAAGTCGTTCTGTTACAGATTACTTGTTGATTTGTCAGATTACATGTGAGCAGGGAAAGCACAAGTACAATTAGTAACAATTAATAACAATAGCGAATAGCAAAATGGTTAATATTAGGACACCTGTGTTTTCTGTTAAACATGTCAAAATAACAACTTGGGTCTTATATTTGATATTTTTACTTTCATTCCTGTCATGATTTTGGTATCTTAAAAATTTCATTTTAATTTAAAAATTAGAAAATCGTCTAATAAAATAAGAAAATCTTGAATTTCAATCTGATTTAATATATTAACTTAAAGTTCATCTGCATACATACAATACATCTTTTCAGTTGTGTCATAAGTTTACACTTCAGCAGCAGCAGCAGTCACGTTTTGATCCTCCGTATGATTTTCTTTATGATTTATCCAACCATAAAGATTTTCTTCAGAAATATGATTCGTTTTTTCCATACTGTACTTTCATCGTATTCTTCACACGGGGATGTGCAGACCCCTGGAGTGAACACATGGGCCCCTCTCATTTTCACTTTACCTCATAGAAAAAATGAGATCGATGGGGACATGTTACATAATTCCTTCTTTTTTTTCCATACGGAAACTTATTTCTGGCAAATTTGCAGATCAACCACTTTTTTTTTTTTTTTAAATCCACTTCCCATTGCATCCCAAGGTTGAAGAGCTTTAATGTGATTTTCCTTCTTAAGTTTCTGGACCATTTGCTTCTAATTTGATGGTGTGTAGCACCTCCTGTTCCCACTCACAGAGTGTTCATACTGTTTACGATGAACGGTAACAGTCACTTTTCTCTGGCTTCGTGAGAAAAACCCTGGAGAGGAGAGGGAGGCGTGACATTATTGCTTTTTTGTTTGAGCTTCTACCTGAATGGAGGCTGATAAAAAGTTTTGTTAAGCTGCACTCCGACAGATTTATTGGTTTATTGTAACCAATTTGTTGGTGGAATTGTTATTTAAATTTTCTTTAACAAAAATACAGCTGGCATGTACAAATGTTCTTTGACAGATAAACAGTCTTGAGGAAAAAGGAACAATCTTATCTGAGACTCACATACCATGTGTTCTGTAGTCTTTGTTTTCCAAAAGTGTTTGTTATTTGGGCCGATCCCACGCGATGTGCCTGAACATCTGGCTCTTGTGTACGCCACTGTTCTCCTCTGACTTTTTGGTGGAACGATTGCATGACTGGAGCTTTTGCTTCATGTGCAAACCAAGCACACTTTGTAGTTAAACCGTGAAGTGATAATGACGTAGTTAAATATTTTGAAATTGGCGTTAACTGCCACCATAACTAATTTTCCCCAATCTGAAGCAGACAGTGAGGCTGGTGTAACAGATAATAGAATAGAAATATAGTAAAATACAGTTTTGATAATATCAAATATATCATGGGAGGAGGAGTTATATTATAGAGTTATATACCTTATTAAATTATATCATCACTGTCCTGTGAAAAGAGATGAGAGTGAACCGTGAAGCATGTCTGCAGAAGAGAGTACTGCCAAATAGCACAAGCTGGAGATAAGGGTCTATGTCTGTCTGGTCATGAAGGGTACTTAAACCTGTCATGAGATAACTTCTGTTACGATTTAGCGCTACATAAATAAAATTGTATTGACCCCGCAGTTGGCTTGGGCCTTTCTCTCCGGGTACTCTGGCTTCCTCCCACCGTCCAAAGACATGCAGGTTAATTGGTGTGACTGGTTGTTTGTCTCAGTGTGCCCTGCATGTGCTGAACTGGCGACCTGTCCAAGTGCCTCTTGCTCAATGTCAGCTGGAATCGGCTTCATGACGGACAGAAGACAAAAGAACATCTGAAGCATTAAGATGAAGTATAAATACCACATAACACAGTACTTCCAGTGTTCTCCATCCAAAACCTCTTATTTCTTTATGTCATCACTTTCCATCTGGTAGATTCAGTCTTCTGAAAAACAGCCTCAGGTAAAATAGCATATGTGCCAGACAAGGATGCCTTGGATTACAGGCAGCTGCTGCATGAAAGTCTACAGAGTGAGGAGGAAAACAAACTGCATATGAAGGGACAGCATAAATCCTCTTTTGTAACGTCTTTGGCTCGAGATTAAATGTGAATGAAGAGCATCTTTAAGAGATTTGAGATTCATGGCTTAGAAATGTCAAATGAAGTGTGTATCTATTATTCGTGTCGTGTGGGTGTACATGCACACAGTACAGAGAAAGGTTTTTAATGTCCTTTTGAAAAGCTAACAAGCTCCTATTAAATCCTAAGTAACCTAACAAAGCTCAGCTAATCAGTATTTTCAACACTTAAAATGGATCGAAACACTATGTAGTGACAAACAAAATAACTGCTGCGCAGGCCCCCTCATCTATTTAGTGTCTTTAAGCTTATTGTTTTGGTTGTATGGCCTGTAAATACTGGGCATACTGGGCACTGCACTTCCTCTGATCCTCAGCAATACATCTGCCAAGTGTGATATCTATCAGAGAATGGTCGGGAAATCCAAAGGACTTACATTTAATTTAGATTTTAAACAAATTCCATGAAAATGCTAAAATCAACAGTGTTAATCCGTCTCGTTCTGACCTTTCCAGCCCTTCTGAGGCATCCAAAGCCCAAGGCCACTGATTCCTACTGTAGATAATACTCAGAAACAGGTTACAAATGTAGAGATTCTTTTCAAAAAGTGCAACAAACAGCTAAGTACAGTATTTTTTATGAAATATCTACTCAAACAAAAGTAAATAATGTATTGTTTCAGACTATTTTTAGTTGTGATTTTGCTGCACTAGTGAGTATTTATGGAAGCAGGACGGTGTATGTGAATGACTCAAAGTAACACGTAACACGACATGTTCCTTCGTTACAATAATGAACAAACATTTCATGGTGTGCCTTGTTTATGTGTTTTTCATAGTTCTGGGACTAGAACGAGGAGTAAAATCAGGCATTGGCATTGGCAACACAGACTATACTTATTAGGATCATCATTTGCTGTTTTTTGGTCTTTTATGAGATTTATTGGCAATAACAAACACATATCATCACTAGAATAATCCTTAAAAGGCTGCACTGACCTTTTAAATGTCATTTGTACCAATGCTCGTGTCTGATACTGGACAATGCACTGGGTCATGCAGCTTGATTTACTTTTGATCCAAGAGCCAACGAAAACATTTTTCAGGTACCATTCATCTTCTTTAAAAACAAAGTATCCATTTCTTTAAACCAGGCAAACACATCTATTTCCCCATGCTGAGATAATTGGCTGTGGGTTTGCAGTATGTAGTCCAAAGCAGGAAATTGCCACGCTGCTACCAGCATCTGACAGAGTTGGGATTGTTTGGCGGTGCAGTGGGTGGCCCGAGCAGGTATCTGGAGGAGAGTCGATGTACAGGCAGAGCTCTGAAGCAAGAACTGCCAAACATCACAGGCAGGAGATAGTCCAACCACAGTGTACACGATCACAGAGATTACTTTACACTGCAAAATGACGCTTTTGTGTCTGTACATACTACACCTGAATCTATCTTTGTTGCTGTGATACAGCAACCCTAAACATGCAACTTGGAATTGCTTCAAGTTTGATGCTGTTTCATGGAAGAAATCTCAGCAACGGTGATAAGAGGTTGCGGCAAGATTTCGACCGAATAAGTTGGAGGAGTGTTGGATTGTAACTTCCTGTGTTAAAAGACAAAACATCTATCTTTCTAGCATGACATACTTACACCCACGCTGGCTTGAAAACCAGTTCTAAAGAGTTCGTAGCTTAACCTCTTTGCTGGGTACTTAATGGATTCCAATGGTGACAAGCACTGGGGGCGTTTTGTTTTGATTTGCCCTGATCAGTCAGTAAGCATGCCATCTTCAGTCAGCGCATAAATTGCTAGGAGTGGTAAACATTCATTTTAGTTTCTGTAAATCATCAACTCGTAAGTCTGTGTCAGTGTTTTCCGCTCTTGTTGCTGTTTTTGTAGACATTTTTCTGTCACTATTTTTCATGGATGTAACTACGTAGGAACATTCCTGATCTCAATCACACAGCTCTCTCATTGGACAACTGTTTCATGAATCTGAGGCGGGGGTGGCGATTCAACAACCCTGTCTACAAGTTAGTAGACAATGCAGACTTTCAAGGGAATGGAACATTTATGTATCGTAAAAAATAAATGTACAGTTTATTTTTTAATGCGAAAAATTGTTTGAGTTGTCAACTTGAATTATTAACACTCAGACTTTCCTCACAGGTTCAGTCGAAAGTCAGTGTAAATATGTGTGATAGTTTACTTTTCCGCATTCGTCCAGCGTTGCGTATACCAAAACATTCTTGTCCCAGTTTGTCCTGAAATTGGATTTCCACTGCTGCTTTACCAAATGTTGAACCCCAGCCTCATCTTCCCCGCATAACAACACGAAGGCCTGTTTTCTTTTTTCGCGAACGTCCTGCAAGGCCACGCAGAAGTTGGCAGGACCTTTAATGCTCTCTCGCGTTTGGTCCGGTTCCACTCGCTGCACTCGGCTGCCCCTCGTGATGGAAAGGTCCGTGCGGTCAAACTCTTGAGATCGTCAGCGTCTGTCGAAGAGAAAGGAAACAAGCGCTGTTTCAGATGTCTTTGGCCCGAACGTGGCTCCATTTACTGTCAGGAGAATTTCCTCACTGCGTGTGATGAATTCAAGGAGGATCGGTCGTCTCACTTGCGGGGATGGAGGAGGCCGACCAAAACAGTTTTCCTCACCCGGAGAAGAGAAAGATCAAAGACACGAGGAGAAAGGAGGAGCAGACTTCCCTCCTGCTTACTGAGTAAATGCAGGGAGCTCTATCTCTCTGTAGGGATGATTAGATTGTGCAGGGCGCCGTCATCTGAGTAAACACAAGTTACTATAGTGACCTCCATGGAATCTTCAGCACAGACCAAGTGTTTTTGTGAGACTGGAGTTGTTTTTCAGACGGATTGAGGACAGTGATTTAGAGAACTCTACAGTCGACCTTTGTTCATGACACGACAGTCATGCAGAATAGCCTGTGCTTTAGCTGTTTTGTTGGTTCTAGATGTGATATGAGGCCATGAAGAAAAACAAATCAAGCTGTGGCAAATTTCAACCACCTTGAAATTGTCAAGCCACAAAGGTTCATTGCCTCATTCACTGATTTTACTGCACGCAGCAATGCAGCAGAGTGCCAGAAAAAGCAGGGAAGGAGCAGACTGCAACATAGTAAACCAATGTAAACAGCTCTGGATTTAAAATCAGCGTTGCATTGAACGCTGATAAAACTTCACACAGCAATTGGTTGTGACCATGAGCAGCTTTCTGCCTCTTAAAGGAAGTTTTTCCTTGCCACGATCGTCAAGTGCTTGCTCATGGTGGAAATCGTTGGACCTTAAAGAGTACAGTCTAGACCTGCTCAATATGGAAAATGTCATGAGATAACCTCTGTTGTGATTTGATGCTATATATTGTAAGATGCTGAACATTATAATTAGTAAACAAACCAAGAACCGCAGTGCCAAAGAGTGGCATCAAAGAGCAATTATCGTGGATGTACATATTATATTACAATATTATATTATGACTCAGATGGCATGGTGGTGCAGTGTCAATCCAGATGGTTCCCTGTTCAAACCCTCCAGTTGGTGGGGAGTTTGCATGTTCTACCCGTGTCTGCATGAGTTCTCTGCAGCTTCTTCCCACAGTCCAGAGACATGCAGGTTAACTGATATGTGAATATGAGTGTGAATGGTTGTTTGCATGTCATCCCTGTGACGAACTGGCAGCTTGTCCAGCGTCCGTGTACCCCGCCTTTCGTCCAATGCCAGCTGGGATTGGCTCCAGCCCCCCATGATCATGATAAGAATAAGCAGTTAAAAGAAATTGATCGATGAGATGAATTAAATTGAATTATCTTTCCATCTGGAACTATCATGAGGTAAAGACTGCAGTTTGTCCAAAATGTTACGAGATACCTCAACTTTCTCATCAGCCTTATTCTGACCAAAATCAAATGGCTTGAAAAGAAAGAATCTGACAAAAGTTGTTGCATTGTTTGGTCCAGTTTCCATGGCTTGGTTTTTATTGTGAAGAATAATTTGTGTCTGTTTATCTTTTGCGTGGGTGTGTGCTTTTAGTATAAGATCCAAGGACGTGATTTAAACCAGTTATTTAGTTCATTTAATAGGAAAAGCTTTGTGTTTCTAACACTTTGTCCCAACAATCAATAATCCACTGTGGCCAGACACAAAATACTGTTTCACTTAAAGTCAAAACCGGGAAACAATTTGGCACCAACCATCAAGGGCAGCCAAAAACATTCATGTTGCCCTCTGATGCTCGTATGAAACCCTCAGTCATCATCCAAACTTTATCTTTTGACAGTGTGATTAAGAGTTTGACATGTGTGCGTGCACTTGCGGCACATTTCAGTGTAAAAGAGCATAAACAGGAAATGTTGGTTTCCTGCCACATGGACATGATTGGCAGAGGAAGTTATTCTTCACAAGCTGACAAGAGCTGCTAACTGTTAGCAGACATTCGGTCTATAAATACTGTCGATAAGAACGTGATGCAACCGGAGGGCCATATCCAAAGTCGCGACCAAAGAGCTACAGCCGCTTCACTTATTGTGGTTGCTTTTATGTGGCCTGAAGAGTTATTTCACTACTATGTGACCCTTCATGACAGCCAGACACCTGCACAGCCTTTTGATTTCATAAGATAGAATTAAGCAAGACTCAAACCAAAGTAATAAGTCATGTAGTTGCACTTAATGGAACAAATATCCGTGAAAAATACTGTTTTTTGTTTTGCTCGTAAAAAAATTTCCTGTGAAAAATCTGGTGTGTGACAGGAAATGAGTTTGCAATTTGCTGTTCTGGTTCGTTTAAAATACACAGAGGAACTGAGTAATTATCATCAAACATTGATAGCTCCCATTGCTAAACAAAGAAAATAGCTCAATCTAGAAAGAACAGACATCAATAGAAAGTCACATTGTTCTCACACATCCACCATTTTGCCAGATCTGTGATGTGTGTTTAGCTGATTGGTGTAGATGTGCGCCGACGTGAATAATGCGTGCAGAGACGATCAGAGACGCAACAGCAGTGAGCAATCAGCAACTAAAATGAAGGTTTTCATCGAACTTGAAAGATTATCACCTCTAAGCTGCTCTAATTACTGATATTAAGTCAAAGGATCGTTAATGTAAAAATGGCTCTGGAAGTCGTCCACTAATCAGAAGATCTGTGGTTCGATTCCTGACTCCTCCACTCTGCATGTCCAAGTGTCCTTGGGCAAGATACTGAACTCCAAATTGCTCCTGATGGCTGTGCTGGTGTGATGACGAATTTAGCTAAATAACTAGTTTTAATTTGTTTTCAACTTTATCATTTTGGATGATTCTCGTCAACGTGTTTCGGCAGCTGTTTTAAGCACAAGACTTAAACTCTAACTTCTCCAATGGAGAGCTGGAGCTGCTCAATGACTGACAGATCAGGCCAGGCTCAGCTTTCCACTTAAAGCGTTCACACGAAATGTGTGTTTACCAAAAAAAAACTGAGCATTGCTCTCAGTGAAGCTGGTAGCAACACACAAACAAATTAGAACACCATGTAAAGAATGTAAAAAACGCTGACCTCAGCATTCATCTTGCATGAGGGCAGACGTGCGTGGAGGCCTTGTGTGGAAATGTGTTGCAATAGTTCTGCAGTAGTGATCATAGACTCTGTAGAAAACTTCTCTATGTGGGGACTGAATACTAATAGGATACGGTGCGGCTTTTTAAAACTGTGGTTAAGTTATACAAATTATAGTGAGTCGCAGAAATAAGCCAAAGGGATCTTTTTCCTCATCTTATTGCAGTACCTTTAAATTTCATTTGATTTGAGTCGGGCAGATATGGAAATTTTCCTTCCATTCGCTTTCTTCAAAAGATATCAGGAGACTGCGAGCCTTTCCACAAAGACAGGCCTGATGCTGTGAATGTGCCCTTGAAAAGTGTTATTAGGAAATCATATGAGCTTAATAGTCGCTCATGCGCTCACAGATTGATCAGTCAGGTATGAATTAGAAACAGAGATTGAATGACCTTTTTTTCCAAACACTCATTTGTGTATCTGTGTGTGAACAGCAGCTCTACACAGGTTTTTATTCACAGTCTCCTGTGTATATTCAGGCATGTATGGCTGGCTCTGCTCAGCGTACCTCGGACAGAATGGAGTCACTGATTAGTCTATCAACAGCGTTGAGACCATTTGATCTTCCTGTGCGGTTTGTAAAAGGCAAAGATCCATATTGCAGACTGGAGGTTTATGTTTTTCATCATGCATGCACTTTTCTTGGACTCTCTCGTATGGAAACCCAGAGAAGCTGTGCTGACTGGTAGTTATTCATTCATTCGTTGGAAATTAATAATTGAATAATTGTCATAAACTAGTACCAGCAGCTCTTAAATCATTTCCATTTCTTCACATTCTCACTTTGTGGCTTAAAACATAGTGGTTGGCAGTATCGTACTTGCCAGAGACAGAGAGAGACAAAACACAAAATAAAACATAAGAATCTGACTCATAGATTTATCAGGATAATATTGTTAAATACTTATTTTAAGAACTCAAATAGTTGTAGATTTATTTTGAGTTCATTCAGATCAACTTCAGATTGCTTGTTTGTCCAACTCGCAGTCTAAAAGCAATTTTTACTTGCTGAGCAACAATAGATTTGAACATTATCAAGATTGTTGTCAATGAATTTTTATTTCATCAGCTGATTGTTTCAGCAGTAATTCTGATGACCCATATTATTCTTTCAAATGAAAATAGTAAACAATTTGTGATCCTTATTTAGTCCTTATCAGAGTAATGCGTTCAACATTTTATTGTCTATTTGGTAACGGCTGTATCAAGTATAGAGGACTCGGCACGGGGAGACACTGGGCATGTGCAGAAGACATTAACGGGAACATTGTCAAGTATCGTCAAAGTATGAAGCCGCAGGAACCGCAGGGTCTGAGCGAGGACTTTATGGACCAGCCTGTAAAACGTGTCTCCTGTATTAAATGCATGAGAGCAGACTGTAAGCCGATTGCATTTATTACATGCTCGTCTGCAAATCCGAGCTCCTATGTTACACTTAAGCGAAGTGACACTGCTATGTTCCCCCCATTATACATCCAGAATGCTGTAATTTATAAAACAGCCTGTGTTTGTAACATTTCGTAGACAAGAACAGCCGATTCAGACTCGAGAGAGCAGTCTTATGTTTTTCTCGTAAGGTTCCAATCCAGTTTATCATCTTACAATCGCTCAGTTGTGTGTGATCTTGTGACACCTTCAGCATGTGCTGACCACCACGTTGGAAAGCACTGTGATAAAACAACTCGCATTCTATCTCGGATCTATAAAACATAGTATCCGCAACTGTCGCTTCAACGGTTTTCAAACATGTTTCATGTTGACGTAGCCCCAAAAACACTTGTGCACCCCGATAATGACTCTGAAATAGGAGGTAAGCAGCGTCCAAGGGAGAATGCGTGAGAGGAAACTTGTGGAAAGGAAGGCAAAACACACAGTGACTTCTTTGTCTGTTTTAGTTAAATGTCACAATTATTCCAAAAAGCGATTTAAGAGAATTCCTTTAATGATTATCGTTCACAAATTATAGATACGTTTGTCCAACTCGCGTTTCTTCATGGGGTATGGCATTTGTCCTGTTTTGGGTCATGGGGTCACAGTTGCATCTTAACCGTCGACCATTTGTTTCGCAGTGTGCAACACAAATGTCTTATAGAGTGAGCCGTGCAGCCAATTTAAAAGTCTTGCCATCTGTACTAGCTTTAGACGTCCTGTATGTCAGTGAAATAAATTGGTAAAGTGGTTCTTTAAGTGGCCCGTGTACCAGTGCCTCTGCATAAACCTGCAGCTGTATATAAATGAGCCAAGGAAAAGCTAATTCTGTGTGGTAGTAAACAAAATGTAGGGTCATATTTTACTCTGGCATCGGGAGAGATCTGATTCCAGGCCCACTGACCTGTGAGTCCCCGCTGCCAGCTGCTAATCAGCCTCGGCCAAGCCGGCTCACGGCAGCTACGGGTGCCAGCACATCAGCAGCGATGGGAAGCGAGGTTTCCACCACGTTCTGTCCTAAACGCTTTCAGATGAGAAAGTCACTGACGTAGGCAAGCTCGAGCAAACGCAAATTGGGCCGCATTCATGGCTCGCAAGCGTTTTCCATCTGCCTGAATGCACCAACTCTGAGAGTTCAGATCTGTTATTTTCTGTCAGGCTTTGGCTTCTTCTTTTTTTTAAAGGCAGATTCCCACCCATGGTGAGTTTGTTGAGGTATTCTGTTTAACTTTGTGTGAAATGAAGCTTTTGTTTTGGATTTGCGGGCTGTCAGAAAAGGAAAAATAGAAGACAAATATACTCTTTGATCTTTTTTTATTCCACAGATAAATCATGTGTTGAATGTGTTCTTGTTTGTATTTGTTTGCTTTGTGTTCAACAGTCTTGGGAAAGTACATCCTCTGTCTCTTGAGCTTTCTGATAAATTCAGCCGTAATTACTGTGATAGATTATATGGGAGGGACGTGTGGTAAGAATCTCGGACAAATAATTTGTGTTTGTTGTGACTCAGCATGATGCTCAGAGAAGAAAACGATGTATGCAAATTGTCAGTCTTGTATGGTAATTTTTGTACATCTGTAATTAGTGCTGGATGTGATAATTAAAAAGGATTGGGATCGTCACTCGGAGTGCTCTCACTTCCAAACAAAAACAGTCTGTTAAGGCAGCCGCGAGGATCGCTGCCAGAGGGAACAATAGTCACTTTGTGGTTCTGGTTTATTCTGGCCAGCCTCTCTGTGTTCCTGTGGTCACCTCCTGGAGCTCCTGTCTGTGGGCATTCCTGGCATACTGGCAAGTCTGAAGTTGACACGATAGAACATTGGGATTACACAACAACTTGGGTTATACAGTTTTTTTGATATTAACTATGAATGTAACTACTACAAAGGTCTGCAACTAGCAGAAAGTTTTATTAGACAGGTGTGTTGGATCAGTAGGTGCCCAGTGCCATGCCAGCTTCAGACTACACAATATCAGCATGATAAGAGCCTGACACAGATGTAGGATGTCAGGAATGAATGGGAACTGTTTCTGGAACACATCACGACATCCCAAACGGACTTTTTTTACCTTCCATGACATGTTCCAAACGTTGACGGACAGGAACACGGATGCACAACATGCCAAAGTAAAGAGGAATGTTGTTGGTGCTGTAATGAGGACTTGTGAAATGGAAAAAGGATCACAGTAATTGTGCCATGGCAGCAAAGAGCAATATTTTGGTGTACATCCTGGGTTAAAATAGCAGAAACAGGTGCTACCATCGTTTACATTCTTGTTCCCAAAAGCCAGTCCCTAACACCGCCTTCCTAATGACATCACACGTATCATGAAGGACGGCAAGATATGATTGGTCCAGGAACAACGTGGAGTCTGTAATATCTTTGAATCAAAGCTTTATTACACACACTCGGTCCTTAGCACAATAAAAACAGCCAGATGGAAACATAGAAAACAAAAAGTCCACAACATCAGATATTTACATATAGGCTAAAACCCCACATACTAGATACAAGCTTGACTGAACTATTTGACTCTCTAATTGCCTAATCTGACACAGTAAAATCTGGCATAAGAAGCAGGCGCACTTTTAGCCCAAAATGTGCCGTCCTACCCACGGCAACACAACAGGGTTCGAATAGAGCAATGATAAAAACAACCACTGCCATTTGTGGGAGTCTGTTGCTTTCATCAGCATACAAATAAAAGCTTCATGTCTTTATGTTTGTGGTCAGGGAGGAAGTTATTATATTTGACATTTATTACATAATTATGATATCTGCCTGATACCGTATATCAGTTTCACACACGCACACACTGTCACAGCCTCTCTCTCGACCATCTGTCACAGAAGTGATGTCTTCCTCTCAGAGTGTTTGTTTCACGGCTGTCATTCTTCAGCACAGCTAACTCTGATGTTTGCCTATATAAGGGCAGAGCCAGCCTCCGTTCATTTTTCCCATGGAGGTCGATCAGCTGAGATGACCGGCAACAGGAACTTGAGCAAACCAGCTGTCTCCGTCTTTGACGCAGCAGAAAAAAACGTCTGTGCCGTACAGCTTTGTTTTTGCTCTTGAGTTGTACTGTTTAGCGGGTTCAGCACTTTCTCTGTGAGAAGGAAATTTTTTAATACTGATCTTGGTTTGAATATTTAGTATTTAGTTTTGCCATATTATATTCCCCCTTCCTTTTAATCGCAGGTTCTTTCATTGTTCTCTTACATCCACTTGTACTCTCCTGGATCTTCCTCAAACACCAGCCCTACTTTGCAAAAACTCACAGTTTATACATTAACTAATTGATTTATTGTGGTCAAGTGGCAACCTGAATGAAGCCAGTAATGGAAATGACAAAAACTGCAGTTCCGCAAACGTCCACTTGAGGCTGGCTACAGAACGAGTCGGTCTCCATGTTAAAATGTCCAACTTCACAGCAGAAATAAACATGTTTACAGCCTGGTACAAAAAACTGTTTTGGTCTCTATAGCTAATTTCCCCGTTCATGACAACTGTACTGAGGGTGAATTTATATACAACTCACCTGTTCAAATTATATTAAGGCTTAAAGTTATGCAGAATTAACAGCGTAGCCGCTCTGTTTGACAGGTGGGTGCTGTTACAGATGCCAGAGCCACCACACTATGTGTGATGTCATGGATATGACTTCCATTCTTTATACTGTCTATGGTTGTGATAAATGAAAGCTCAAGAAACATGGATTTTTCCAAAGTATCTTAAAAGAAGAGTCAAAGTAATGCTGAGGGACTTCTGTCCAAAACATGTTTTCTTCCCTTGCAGTGATTCAATGCATAAAATATTCAGAAGCCAATTTCTGGGTTAAACACACTCAAACAGTGCCTTTTCAAAAATGTAAACATTGTGTAAAGCTGAATATGCTGATTAATAAACGTGTTTATTCACATTAATCACAAGCATGCTTCTTCTCTGGAAACCCATGAAAAGTGTAAGTGCCTATATATGGAAGCACTTTCTCAGGTCATTGGGTTTCTATTGATGGTTAATGCCAAAGCACGGTCAGGATAAAGTTTAACAATGAGAAAACATGCGGTCACAGGTAAAAACCCCACACAGGGTTTCACATTCCTGACAGCTGATTTAGACACAATAACTGATGTGTCATATGTGAGCAGTGTTTCCCTGTGAGACAACAGTCAAACAATGCCACCTCAACTCCTGATGATTACTCCTTTTTACAATCTTACCCTGATTAATTGGTTGTACTTCAAAGTCTGCAAACCAGAATGATTCATACAAATGATAGTATCAAAACCTGCCCACTCATATGCTTGATTGAAGACATTCAACACGCAGCCAAATCCAAAATACATCAATGAAAAACATTCAAATCTACATAATTGCTTTAATCATTATTTTTTCTTGTATTATTTGGTTGGACTGACATCAAGAACTAAATCCAAACAAATTCATTGTTTGCTTTCCTCGAATAGCTTATTCATGAATTTCTGGAAACACTTCATCATTTATTTAGTTTCTATTAAAGATCCAATGTGTAAGCTTTAGTGGCATCTGGCAGTGATAATGTACACTGCAACTAACTGAGAATCCACTTGCCTCACCCTCCTCATCCAAGAGTGTAAGACAAACTATTGTAGGGCAAATGGCCCTAGAGCCAGTATTTGGTTTGTTTGTTCCGGGCTACTGTAGAAACATGGCTGTTCAACGTGGTGGCCTCCATGAAACAGGACCCACTCCCTGGGTACATAAAAAAAGAAAAAAAGTCTTGTTTTATGGTAAGACACTAATTAAAACATTAATATTATATCCAATTTCCGTCATATTTTACACACTGGACCTTTAAAACGACACTCAAGATACAATGAAAATGAAAATAACATGTATTAATTTGCATATAAGCTTCAAATAACAAACAAAAAAAGCATCTATCTGTGAACCTTCCTCTAAAAATCAACCCTCTACCTTCAGCGTTTCTCAACAAAACACATTGTGTGTATCCCCGAGGCCCAACAAACATGTTGAATGCATTTTCCAAAGCTGAATTTTCAAATATTTTAAAAAAAAAACCCTCCATAGTTTACATTCATGTTCACAGCATGCAGTCTTCTTCTTCTCTTCTTTACATTTCTTGGCGTGTTACCACCACAACTGTTGTTTAGTGGCATAGCATGAAAGTACCTTTTAATATATTTACCATCACACTGGGCAATCTGACTTAAGGCTTCACCTTTTCCACATGAATAGTCTCCTTCCATCTGGCTTCATCTGTTTATTGTCTTCTTGTTGTTGTGTTGCTCTCGTGCTCCACGCATTTGCATGACAACCTTCTGCAGCTGGCATCGCGTCACGATCGTGCACATGCATATGCATCCTCATGAAGGTACAAGTACTCATTGAAACCTTCACAGAGATGACCTATAAGCCGTGAAAAGACAGAAAACCCTTCCTTAGATACTGTTTTATCGAAGATGATCAACATATTTCAAGAGTTACATTTGTATTAGTGTAGAAATGTATGTTCTCGCTTTGATCACCACTCCTACATGATGCTCTTCTGCTGGCTGCAGTTAGTTACTTCATCTTACTGACAGGTGTTACTCTGTGATATTTGGGAAGTCCAACTATACATTTAGACCCTTACTCTTGTCTTGTCTCTCAGTTCAACTCTGTCAAAGCTGCTGTAGAATGCTGTTGGGTCTCTGTTTCGTGTATGCTGAAAGAAGCTTTGGCATTTTTGATACTGAGGGATGGATGGATGGAAATCTCCTGTTTTACCCCAAAAAAAAGAAATATCAGTACCAGTATGTTTTTAGGAGTTTGATCGAAGGATGGTTAAAGGTCATCAGTTGAGAACAGCATGAGAGAAAAAAACATACTTTAGAAGCCATGTGACGTGCAGGTTACTCTCGTACATGCATGATTTACAGCCTCCCCGTGGCTATCACTACCCTTGTCTCTGGCTGCCCGGAGGTCCATCTACTGCATGTAAATTCCAGGAACCAGGAGTCTATATGAGCTCCATATTGGTTTTTATTAGCAGTAAAGCCTTTAACAATCTTCCCAGACAGACCTCTGCTTTAGAAGATCCTCCACGCCATTTAAATCAGAAAATAAAATGGTGGACTGACAGCGGGGATATGTGGCATGATTCTGATGATGGATTTCGTGAGGATTCAAGGGTTCGGAAATGTGTCTGGTTGGGTGCAACTCCGACATTTGGTCACATTATACTCACTGGCAGGCAAACGTACTGTATAATACATGCCTTCACCTTCAGTATGTGGCCTACTTCTGAGTTGTGCCAGCAGGGTTTATGAGAAAGGTTGAAGTAAAACTTGAGGTGCCATCAGGATTAGTTACACCACGCGAGAAAGAGCCAGGCCAGTTTATTTGACGTAGTCCATGAAAAACCACCAAACTTGTCCAATTCAATGCCAACCAAATGATTTAATGACAACTTTTAAGAGCATTTTATTGGGACGATTACTCCAGCCAAGCTGGATTTCTGTGAATTGTTTTCTACCTCACATCACCAGTTTCTGGCGTCCAGAAACTCCGTAGAGAAGTGCGCCTCACCCCTGCTGAGTGATCCTTCATCTCATTTATAAATCAAAGTCAATATTTTTGGTCATAAAGGAACACTCTATGCAGTTTAAGTTTGCCTGCGCTGCCCTACACTCTGGCTGACAGTGTTTTTCCTCTCACCTACAGTACCTCCCGTATATTCTCTGCACTTTGAAGCACTATTTTGATGAGGAACAGTGTTTTCCGTGTGTTAAACGTTTCAAAGCCGGGGAGGCAGCAGGCGATCAAAGCGAGTTTGCGAGCACACGACTCCCGCTCCCTCCAATCTCTGTCCTCAGCCTCGTAAACCTGAGAGGAAGATGTTTTGGAGACTTTTTTTTCCTCCTTGTTTTCCAGAGGCTGTGGCCTGATCCAATGTTGATGAGACAATGGTCATGACATCCCTACTCGCCCCGCTGCTGCCTTTTGATAGTAAAGTCAGGGCTTTCCTGAGGAATCTGCCCAGGCGGGGCTCTCTATCCTCGTCTTTGAACATGTAGCAGGAGGGTGGAGAGGGACTGGGGGTGGGATGAACCCTTAACTTTATGAGGCGCACTCCTCATCCTATTGTCTTAAGATAAAGGCAAAGAGTAGTCGGGCGTAATTTAGGAGATGCAGAGACGCAACAGATGCATGGAAATCCTCAAGCCTAAAGATGTTTGAACCCTGACATATGGAGGAAAGGGGATTGCGGGAAGAATTTATTGCTTCACCACTTTATTACTATAGGAAACAAACTCTGCAGTGGTCCCTGCATTTCCATCTTAAGTTCTAAACATCCATCATACGTCGTCTTCACTAATTTACAAGCCATCAGGCTGTCTATTCATAAGCAGCTGTGCGTGTTTTACAGTTCATAACTTTACATGAATAATTTGACATTTTGGGGAAATACGCACTTTCGTGGGGAGAGTTTAGCTTAACGTAGCATAAAGACTGGAAACAGATGGAACCGGTTACCCTGCTTCTGTCCAAAGGTAACAAAATCTGCACAGCAGCACCTCTGAAGCTCATTCATTAACACATTATACATCTTGTTTGTTATGACTACTTCTTGGCCTGGAGCAGTGACTTCTTTGGGTCTCAGCTGGTTGCCTGGCAGTGACAAAACTCCTTCTTATCTAAGTTCCAGCAAGAAAACAAATAAGTATATATCCCAAAATAACTAAGAATTTCTAAGAGTTCACTATTCACTTTTCTTGAAACAACTCCTGTTTCTTTAGCTGTTAAATGTTCATTAGTTACGCAGTGGGTATTTCTTACTGGAAATGGCTGCATGCTACCTGGAAACAATGTTACTAATTTAGTAATATAAATGTGTAAAACCAAAGTAATGAGATGACAAAGGCTATACTGCTAGATCTGTAATATAAAAACATAGATTAGTGCAGCTTTTAGTCTTTAAAAGGATTAGCTATATGTTTAATTTTAAAATAATACTAGATGACATATTGAACTTACAGGCAATTGCTGGAATTTTACTGTGATCTTCCAATCATGGCTCACTCAACTCAAGCTAGACGTCCACATTTTTGTGCCTTTTCTGAAAATCACTCATTCTGAAGCTCTATGTCTGTCTCAGCTTTCACGTGTCACCTTTGACCCGGCAGACAAGATAAAAATGAAAGAGAGTCTGTTGGATAACGCAGCAAATCAACAAAATCCCTCAAGGACGGGCGGAGATCGCTCTCCAAAAAAGAAAAAAAAAAAAGCCAAATTCTCCTCAGACAAAAACACTTTTGAGTGTGAGAGTGAAAACAACTGGTGAAAAAAAAGAGCTTAGCTTTGTCAGTCTGGCTGCATATGATAGAGGTTATCCACCGTTCCACCCACAGCAATAATTACCATCAATAAGAAATTGATGAATAGACTCCAGATGTTGAATTAAACATTCCCAGCCTTCCTTTTGTGTTTGAATCTCATGCAGGATTTGCCGTTTTGAAACCTCTCGTTGTCATCCTCATTCACCGTCTCCTCCCCACAGAGACCCCGGTGCTCCTGCTTAGTCATAACAGAAGATCGGATGATGCTGCATGAATTAGACCGATAACACATGGAGTCTGAAATCTTTCCTGAAATTAGATGCCGCGGCGAAATCAACTCATCGTTCCGTCACTGCCTGAGCAGTCTCAGTGAGCATCTTTCTAGGCCTGTCGTTTATTTACTGTCACGGTGTGTCACTTTCTGTGTGATTGTCTATGACAACTGAGTCCTTGTGAGAATTGTCTGTTGAACAATAGGCATCTCAGGATATCATTGTTTAACACCATCGGGCTGTCAGTTGCAATGTCCTAAGCTGTCATGAGAACAAACACATTGGGTTTGTGGATTGTCGCACAGATTGAATTAAGTAGCTCAACACGAAACAGGCACAGTGTTGTGACTTTCAGCTTGATCTCAAGTCAAAATGAGTTAAAGCATCGGTGCCCAACCTGAGGGTTGGGCTCATCATCATGGGATCTCAAATTTAATCTGAGGGGGTTTTATTGTAAAATACAGAATCATTTTACAAGTTCAGGCCTCCAGAAATGGTTTAAATGAACCAGTCTGAGAGGGAAACAACATTTTTTTGGTTGAGCTGCTCACAACTCGTACATACTGTACCCTGTAGGTGTTGGTTTGTAAAGTTTCTAATACATGGTGGTCTTTAAAGCAGCATGATGTAACTTTTTCAAAATAAAATATTATTTTGATGCTACACTGACTTGTAATCGGGTGGATGGATGGTGCCTCTCACTCCCATTCTGCACTCCATTCGCCTGTTGTCACACAATCTACTTACATAACAATTTCTGTTCCCTTAGAGTTTCCCGATGGACAGTAAAGTAAACTGCTGTGAACTGTAATGTTAGCTGCTGTCAGCTAAGTTTGATAGCCAGGCTACTGAGACTGTGAGCTCAGAGCACCGGGAAAGTGTTTGTACTGCAGACAAACCACAAAGAAGAAGATGTTTTTAGGAAAGGGCGCTGCAAAAATGCAAATGAAGAGTGGGGGAATGGGCACCAGAACCCAAGATGGGCAAGTGGGCAATGTAACCGGTGTTTAGCAGAGGTGAAGAGGCTGAAGAGGACGACAGAAAGGCATAACAAATACGCGTGCAGCTGTCCATATTTAGTGGTGTTACACTCTGAAACTTTTAAATGTCCAAAGCTGTGATATGAATTAAAATGAAGAAAAGCAGCAGATCTTTAAAACTGAGAAGCTGGAAGCAAGTAATGTTTGACATTTTTGCTTTAATAAAGAAATGAAGTGATTTATCACTCAAGCTTTCCCAAAAACATCACGGTCCCAGACTTACATTTACAGTCGGCCATGAATAAAATATGGCTCCTTACAGTGAGCACTTGATGGATCTTCTTTGCTGATTCATTCATCTGCAGCACCGATCTAGACAGTATATGTACACTTAAATTACTCCAAACCACCAGAGTGAAATTCACTAAGACTGAAATGTGGCTTGTTTGTATTTAGCATCCTGTCGATAAGGACAGAACCATCGTTGTGAGACGTGAAAACCTGCTTTGCGATCTTGACTGGAAATAGATGTTTACTTAAAACAGTTGCCGAAGGTTAGCAAAATACTTTCCATGAGCTGCAAAGAGAGGGGCCTGTGCATCTGACTGGGAATGCGACTCAGTCTGCGAGAGTGGATTTACCTGCCCGACATTCGGCCCGTGGAGGACAGACTTGATAGTGTATGAATGAGGTTACAGCTGAATAACATCTTACAGACATCTCTCTCTGGTCTTAGATGCTTTTGAATAACGAGGCAGTCATATAAGTACATTAATTAACTCAAGGCAACAAGGACAATTTGTTTATTCAAATGATTTCAGTGAAATGAAAACCTGCATAAATGACTAAATCTGCCTTCTTACCTGAGATAGTATGAATGACAACATACAGTCCATTATGTATTCTTCTTTTAGGGCAGTACATTCTTGTCGAACATTGTCAACCTCAGCATGAACTTTGCTTTATTACTCACAAGCCGACTAACAACAGAAAGGAGTAGCCCTCCAGCAACGAGTATTTATTTACAACAGTAATCTGAAAATAATGAATACTTTCCAGCAAATCAGAATCAAGTCCTGTCCATGGTGTACATGGTAAAATCTTCCATGTGCTCCAGGGAAATTAAGACTTAATGCCAACACTAAATGATACAGTGCATACATTGTTTTTACGTTTTTTATTACAAAAATGTCTGGTTAATCCCAGCCACCATCATTCAACATAGGGTAAGAGTATCAGGGAGACACGTGAATGATTCTGGCATCTTTCCATGTCACTTTAAAAAAGACCTTAGCATGTAAACAACAGGGATTAGCCACTAAAAGAGGCAAAGAGCTATGAGTGCTTGAGCAGAACTAGTTTAAATGTATAGCAATAATGAGATCATCATCTTTTGGTCAGTAGATGGCATAATTATGTCTTGTTGTATTGGTTTGCGCTCTTATGGACACAATGCATAAAAATAGAAATTCTAATAGTTGTGTTTTTGTTGCTGTTGTTGTTAGATGAAACAATCAATCTTTTGACCAATTTTAAAAGCACTACTGTGCTGTTGAAAAGGTTTAAACCTGAGGGACCATAAAGTGATACAGACAGTCACTGTAATAGCCGTTTTCAACCAAAAAGTGCCAGGAACACCATTTAAGAACTAAACTTAGGACGTAAACCAGGTACTAAAAGTCTCTTTGTGCTTTCATCACATCTGAAAGACCGAAAACTGTTAATTTTTCACTAGACAATCTGCTGTTTATTGATCAATAATCCCACACTGGGGAAATTCACTTGTGGCAGCTCGTATACACAGGGCAGATAATAAATTACTCATAAATAAGAAATATATAGAAAAAGGTCAGGCTGGTGTTAAAGAGTCTGGCAGCTGTTGGAATGAAGGACCTGGTGTAAGTATCAGTCTGTTGCTGAAAGATACTGGTGGAAACTGCTCGCCTATGTCTGAATGAAGCTGTGCACCAGTTGTAGCAGCCTGTGAGTTGACTAATCAACTATGTTTAGCACTGCAAACTCCTGATGGGGCCCTCGGAAAGATGCTCTGCAACTTTTACCTGCATTTGAATGAACTGCAGTCTAAATTTACTTCCTTAGAGTTCCTAAAATGGTTCCTGGTCCCCTTGAAAAGTTTCTGTCGTGGAAAAAGGCTCCAAGTGTGAGTTCAGGGAGGCCAAGTCAAATTGTTTTAAGAGTTTTATTCTTTTCCTCTGTTGCAGGCTGCTTTACTAAACAGTGAGTGGGATGGAAAGCTGGAATAAGACAGAGAGAAGGTAGAGAGAGTCAAGAAACAACAGTTTCTTTTTCATCAGAGAGCTGTCGTTAGCCTCAGCCAGCAAAGTATGTTTGACTTTACACAAAGTATATCTCTGCAGCTGATAAATCAATTATGTTCTTTCACACTCTTGTTACGATACATCGCCGCTGTTACCCGCTCCAGGTACAGTGAGTGTGCAGTTTTTCTGTTGCAGCTCACCAAACTAAACACAACCTCCCTGTATTCTGGTTTCTTTGGCTTCGCTACATCAACTCGGCGCCCACATCCAGCAGCAGTTCCTGTGCGCTCTGCCAGGAGTCAACAGCCAGAGACATGTATTCGTACGTACTGTAGGTCCAGACCTCCGGCTTGGGCCTGAAAACCCCTCTGTGTCAGGGTCTAGCTTCTTCAAATTTCAAAACGTACCCCCCGCCAGAACTGTATCCGAACCTCTCTGTGGAGCCATAAAGCCTGAGTCCGAGATGTTACCTGTGGGAGGTCTTCCTGGGTGTTGGATCAGCACTGGGAAAGCAATAGACAAATTGAATTTCCATATGGATATGTGAGGTTTGACCTGCTTCCTGTGAGTGGTCTCACAGAAGTTCTCATTCACTTTCACTGTTTTTTAACTCCACACGAGGCTGAGCTGTGGTAAACAAGTCTGCCGGTACAAACAGATCCATTCAACAAGACATATTACTCCTCCTGCCTCCTCCTGTTATCATCCCCTGACACTTAAAACAAATTGGCTCACGCACACTCATCTGAAAGCACTTTCCTTGCATTTTTATTGGCTGATATGTGGTCTGTTATGTTTAGTTTGCAGTCTTCTGCCATATTTTCTCTCATCCTTTCTCTCTTCATTTCCTGACACCCGTAGAGGTCTTTTTTTTTTTTTTTTTTTTACAAGGATAGCAGTCATTTTTTTGGCTGCTGTTTTATATTTATTCCTTGCCACTGTGAATGCAGCGGCCAGTTTCACAGATAACTGATGTGGTCTGTATTTGCAGCTGGGGCATGCTGAAGCTATTGACTTGAGTAGTTTTCCTGTCAGGAAAATCGATAAAAGATGATAATGCTATGACGCTGAGCGACGCGACCATTTGATCCTGTGGCCTCAGAGGGAACAAGTCACATGTTGTGACACGTTTAATGTGTCACAACATGTGTGCTTTCCTCTTTATGAATAATGAAACTCAATCCAGTTGATTTGCAGGATTAAAACAAAAACGCCATACCATGCCGCACACCATATGTATGAATGAATGTCTGCTCCATGCCAGAGAATGAGTTTTACTCATCTTTATAAATTATAGTCAACATTCTGGTCCAAGCATTACTGTATAAACCGCATCATTAGCACTCTGACCACAGCGGTTATAAATGAGTCCTTGAAACATGCTACTATCTAAGGCCTTTGTTGCACAGTTTTAACCCTCTAGACACCAGTCGTTCACTGAGACACACAATCAGCCGTCAGCTCTATTCAAAAACAGAAAGAAATTGACAATCACAAGTTGTTTTCATCCTCTTTCTTCAGCAAACTGCCCCCAGGAAAACAGCCTTCATCTCGCCAGTGAGAGTCGTGTCTTTGGCAGCTTGGATGAGAAAAGGTTTTTGAATTTATGTGGAAAAGTCGGCACAATCCGGTCAATCCCCACTCTACAACTGTCAGCCAAGCATGCAAGATGAGGTTGAATCTAAGTTTACATTAACATACATAGTTTTGTAGTCAAGACCTAAACCAAGACCAGTTCAAGACCAAGACTTTGAGGGGTTGAGACCAAGTCAAGACCAAGGCAGAGAGAGAATGAATCAAGACCAAGACCAGACAGTATATATAATGGTCTACTGATGTCACTATTTTGCTGCTTAGACTGCAAGCCAGACACAGATGGGTACATAAAATAAACAAATATTCCGAATTTAATACCTGAACTTCACCTGGATAGCATCACGTCAGGTTTCGTTTCTCCAAACGTTTAATTTGACTCGACTTCTCTGCTCCAGGTTGCTGCCTCAGCCTCAAACCAGTTCTTATTGAAGATGTAAATATTTATAAATGGCTTACAACTGTTGGGTACTGTTGTTTATTTGCTAACATAACTCAGTAGCAGTAGTACACATAGTGCATTTGTTGGGAAGTCTTTAAGTCCATCAGCTATACTCGCCATTCTTGATGGTCACGAGGGAACTGGAGCCAAACCCAGCTGACGGATTAATGATGACTTGATGTCTGTGAGTATCTACAGCACGGTAGTGTGCGTGGAAGTCAAAATAAACTTTAGCTCCCATGTTCAAGGTAATTAATAACATGTCACCTAGTTTAACGATGTGGTTTATTGATGTATTTTTAATAGTTTTTAGACAATGAAGGTCTGTGGAAGTGGGATTACACAAGGCTTTGGATACAGGCAATGGGATCACTTTATTGTTGGATTTGGTCTTTTCATGGGATTTGTTGACAACAATGGAGTATGGAAATTGCCTTTACTGATTTTCAATCACTATCCTTTTTCCACGAAGTAACTTTAGCCCCAAATGAATAATTCAGTGTTTGAATTCCCACAATTCGGAAGACTGAACTGACAAATGTTGCCTGGAGAAATGGAGATATTCTCAGTTTCCTCCACATTTCAGTTGCACATTTATCATTCTAATTTCCTCCCAGCCCATTTGATCTGGAATATCTCCATCTTTTCTGAAAGTGAAGCATCAAAACAGTAGATTCAAAATATTGGACAGAGCTTTCTGTTACGACCAGCGGGTTACAAGGTTTTGTTCCAAAACAGAAAAAAACTGGGCTGGACTGGAAAAAAAAAGAAGCCAGAAATCATCTTGACCTGATAGAGTACTTGTTGAGTCATTTATACTGATCAACAACCCTATTAACCATCCACAGGACTATTATAGCCGTTATGAGTTATGAGGCCATAAAACCTATTCTCCCTCAAATAATCTATAATCGAATCGAATCGGTATCATCACACACAGTTTATGACTGTTCAAAATGATCTATATTTATTAAATAGCTGTTTGAAATGATGAAAGGTACGTGTGCGTGTGTGTTCAAAATATTTTATTGTGACTTCTATTCTGTTAATCTACGACGTGAAGAAGATTTACAGCTGCGAGAGAAACAATTGAAAGTGACTTCATGGGAGTTGGACTTTTCCAGATGCAATAAATCATAATCATCGCATACTTCGTTTTGAAGCTCCTCTGATGAAGATAGATTAATCTCTAAAGGACAATTCTGGGAGGAGAGGCAGATTATTCTTCTCCAGTGATGAATGACTTTTTGACAGGCGGGCAGAGTCTTCGCCCGGCCAGCAGACCATTATCCCTTTTTTTTGTCTGAGAGACAGACTTTGAGTCACCTCACCATGAAAACAAGCCTTGAGACACTTGGTAGTCAGTTGATACAGCAAGTAAGAATGTGTTGGGCCACTCTGAGAGACAAAAAACAAGTAAAGGTTGTAGAAAACAAATAAAGCCTGGTTGTAAACTATGGCGATCTATGCCAAACAAGACCTTCTATGCCAAACAAAACCATCTATGCCAAGGACGACCGGCTGGCTGGCTAGATCATCAACTTTTAGTTAGTTTAGTTATTGAGCAAATTGCTGAATTTCATTAGCCCTTAGTTACTTACTTCAGTTTACTTAATACTAGTGTTTGGCCAGCTAAAACAACAACGTTAGCTCCGTTAGCTGCTATCTCTTTTCATTGTTTTCAACTCTTCGGAAGGAGTCAGAAAAATGCACTTGATGGCCTCATACATGATATCATACGCAAAGCCTGGAGCTAATGTCTGCATGTCCCTGGAAAAAAGTCTGCAGACTTGATTATTAATACAGAAGACAAGGGAATAAAGAAAAAGCATTGTTCTTATATTTGGGTGTAGAGCGAGTTACTTTTATTACTACAAAATACTTTCACTTTTGTTTCGTTCTAACATTTTTGCTTTACAGTATTGTTCATGTTTTTAAACAGTTAGTGAGTAACTAAGTTAGTTCTGGAGAATTAAGAGTGTGGGCACTTTCGTTGACAGATACATGCCCACCAGTGGCTTGTTTGAGCAACCAGCCTCACTTCTTTTGACATTTTTTGCACTAACCAAGATGGCATAGGTCAGAGCCACCACACCTGTGGGTCATGGGGACTATGACATCCATTTTTATTTACAGTCTATGTAATTTACTGATAGGTCAATAAGTTTAAAGCTGTTGGTGAAATTTAATCTCTGCTGGTCCATGGCAAACAGCTTTAAACAGTCTGTCGCATCTACTTTTTGATTTTAAACAGGTCAAGAACTGATTGAATAGAGAAAGCAGGTTTGTCTGGGTTTCTGGCGTGTAAACTTCCCTAAATCTAAACAAAAAATAGACACAACCCTTTCAAACTTTTCGGATGCCCAGTCCTAATTTTCCTACAGCTCACAGCACTTCCACATGCGTTGAAATCCAGAGCTTAACAGGCCTGCTGGGCCTGGTTATGGTTGGTTACGTTATGATTGGACAATCACTGCTTGGAGGAGGATTTTCAGCAAGCGGTCAATTCACCATATAAACTGACCAAGTGTTGTCAATCACTGAGCAGCACCTGGGCCCGAATATACAGTAACTGCCCCTGTGTCCTGCAATGAGGGGAATACAGGTCCACTGTGGCGGGATGTTGACCCCGGTCTCCTCCACCTACTTCCCCTGATGGACAGTATGGCTCCTCTGCAGGTGTGCATGAGCCTCATAAAGAGATGTCTGTGTGCGTCATGTTTGCCCTCTGCCCGTTTCATCATTATGGTATCGGAATAAGAAAAAAAGCGCTGTGGGGGGAAAAGCGACCAGCCTTCTAGGTTTACCAATTTATGGAGCAGCTTTCATGAGTGAGGGGGCCCCCGCTGCAGTTCCTGTTGAACACACGGTTGTCTGTTTGCGAAGGGAGCGCTCGCGGTTTGCCCGTGTTGGCTTGTTGCCCCATGTCCATGCACTCCCCCCCCTTTACAACCCCTTATACATACCACTAACTGCGCATTCACTCTTTTTTTGTCTCTCATGCCTCCCCACAGCCCTACAATCCCTTTAATTCTCCCTCATTCCCAATCTTTCGTCTGCCTTCACCCTCGCCTCACATGTTTTTACACAGAGGGAAAATAAACCACCATATACCAACGCCCAGCACTCAAATCTCCTCCAGTTAGAGTGCGATTCAGGGCATTAGGGATGAAGAGGAGAGGGGAGGAAGAGTGCACGGCAGCTGACATGCAATTGTAAACTTAGCTGCCTTGGAAATGTTTACCTGGACATCCACTGTCATACTTTCCTTGGGTGTTGCTGTTTCTCTCTCCTCGTCCACAGAATGGTGCCTTTGTGAGCAAGAGTTCAGCACTTTCCTGGCCCCTCGGTTAGTCTTTCTAGCAAATGCTTCATCATATCCCGGCACGAGAGGAATGGTCCTTACCTGGGCCCCTAAAAGTCCATGTGACAATCATCACCCCTGTACTTATTTGTCTAAACCCTTAGGAAATGTGTTTTTAAATCATGCTAATCCACTCCTTCCTTACCTGATGTGTTTTTCATGTGTAAAATTAAGAGGAAGTGCATTTCGGTTGCATTTACCTGCCCGGGCCACTCAGTGTTCATTTGCTTTGGCACCCACTGAGCTGGGTGTTTCTTTATACAGGACCGGCTTTCGTGCATTAGATAATGAAATGAAGGAGTGAAAGTATATTCAGAAATGGAAAAAGAATTTATCATTGTTAAAATCATTTCCACACCAGATCCATTGAGTTGAAGTTACAAACTGTTCCAGAGGGGGTTTCGGTATTTTTGTCACAAGCCTTTGGCTGCACCGCTCTCTGTGGTTCACTTTGGACCCGTTCTCATCTCTGTTCTGCTTCCAGTTCTTGGAATGGCATTTCTAAATGTAAAACGTCAATGTAAATTTAGCAATGTTTTTGTTTTACGTGCATATTCACCATATAATCAAAACTGAAAAGGAAAATGCAGTTCTGCTTTGAGTTTCTAGCAAAGGTCATGCAGTATATGCAAAGATGCTCTGTTGGGGGTTTGTACTTTCGTGGTTTGCTGTTTGTTGCTTGGATATAGCCTGCAAAGAAAACAGGAAAAGCTGAGCTGCCATCAAAGGACACGATTTTGAGGAACTTGAACATTTGCAGGGAGAATTGGGAACACTTGATATGGGTATACAGTGAGAACGTCCATTTGTATTTCTTCAAATACCAGTAAATGTGTTTGACGTTTGACGTGTCACAAATGGGTAAAACTCTGGAGCCATGGATCTTAAACTGTGCCACAAGATTAACATGGAATCACCCTTTAAAGATGATGAACAACAAGTTGCCTTTACACATTCAGTAGGCACAGAGCAACATTAGCATTTGGAGTTTTCTGCCCACTTTCTGGCTGCACTCCTATTAGCTCTGGTTTGGTCTCCACCAACTCCTGAGTGAAATATCTATTGGCTGCCAAATGCTCCACTACATTCACCAGCTCTAGTTGGTAGAGTACTTTGGGTTTATTGCTTTAAAACTTGCTGCCTCATGAGGAGACGATGCTGATGTGAACCAAAACATTAAAGCTACAAGGCAGCTGAAAGCCACTAAAACGGGGTGATGACACACATTCATATTACATGCATGCAACTTCAAATCTGTGTCTATTTTTTATGTGAGTATGGCTTCTTTCATATTATTGTGATGGTTTGAGAAAATATTACGGTAGTTGCAGCTGCACTGTACTGAGTAACAGAGAGAAACATACAGTTACATAACACGAGACCCAACGTACAGGAGCCACCTTTGCCACAGGCAGATTGTCTGTGTGAATCATTGAAGTTGTCGAGACCCTCTGATGGCTATCAAACTCTGACTGATACTGCGATCAGGGACCTCGTGGTCCATCAGGCTTCAGCAGCCTTCAGGGGCACCAAATGTCCCTCAGGCCGCAGCCAACTTGGGTCAGTTTACCATGTACCACTACTGCAGAGCAAGGGCCCATCAGATAAGATGTCTCAGGACATTCCTGAGTGGCGGGCCCCCCCTTCCCTTCAGGGCCAGAGCAGGTCCTCTTGAGCGCTGAGGAAACAGCTCCTTCTGGAATGCTGGGATTTGATTGATCCATCGGGGGATCAGGCTAAATCTACAGAGGCTGATCTGGACTCTGGTCCAGCTACTCCTACTCTTCAGGAACACGGGGAAAACTAATATTATGGGGGGATTAATTGTTCTGTGTTGTCAGCACTGTCACACTTAACGATGCTCTTTGTTTTAGTTCGGGAAGTGGAGATTTGTTGGACATTCATTGGATTTATTAAACTTTGATAGACTTAGTATGCGATTGTTCTTGTTGGAGAGGTTTCTAACTCTTGATGACAATCTCAAATGATTTTTATAGAGATCACCTGTCAATCAACCAGTACACTGATTTTCTCTTGATGTTGTTTTTAGTTTGACTGCAGCATTCTTCAGTCATGTTTGATGGTAGTGTTTGGCAAATATTAACAGTAGTGCCACAAAAATGTGAATTTACAACACCTGTCTTGACCTCAGGAAATCTCCACTTGAACATTTTCAAATTTTTTAAATTTCACAACTCCCACAGTAGCTATTGCTTTTACAGCGTCTCTCTCTGCTGCTCTCTTTCTACCTTTGTCCTTATATTATGGTGTTTACAATCTAGGAGGTTACTTGATTCCTCCCTGGATTATATTCACTAATAACATTTTTTAGAGTCATTGCAGCGTTGCGTACAGGAATCGGCCCTTTCAGACACAACACGATTTGAGCTGTACTCCTCGCTGGGTTCAGCACAATTTGCACCCAAAGTTTAATCTAGTTGAACTATGGAGTGCAAGCTGTTATGGCACGATGCAACCCATTGAAAATAATGCGTTTCAGAGTGCAGGGGTGGCATCATGATGTGTCTGAAAGGTCCTTGAGCTGACACAATTTGATACAAGTGAAGTGAAAATGAATGAAATACACTGCATGTTGAAGGTTAACACAAAGAAATAAGTATGTACGGTACATTTTGCAGCTTTACAGAGATGCCTATTGAAAAAAATTCATTGAAAATGAAGGAAATAAATTTATTTAGTCGGAATAATGTTTCTTTAAAAGGATGTTTGCTGTTGGAAATTAGTCACATACAAAGAGAAATTTAAGGAGAAAGGGTTAATGTGCTACTCACAGTCTGATATAAGACCAGAGAGAAGTTAGTGATCAGTTATAAAACCGAGCCAAATGTGACAATGTGCAAAATTATTACAATTTAAAGGAAGACGTGTTCACTGGAGTCGTCTCTGTTCTTTTCAGCAGCTCATATGCACATTATTCCTGTGCCAGAAGATTTAAACGCCAGACACTGCAAGTGTAAAATAACAAATGTAAAAGACTTCCCGGGCTGAGAACCGTTATGCAACGAGCAATAAGGAGTAAAGTTTCTATGAAAATGTCACTGATTATTTTTGTAAAAGTGTCAACGTCAGCTGCCAGAGACTCCACAGTATGTCAGTTCCCCTTCATCCATGTTCATAAAGCTCCATGTTAATATTCAACACATTCCTTGATAAAAGAACACTTGAACTTCTTCACTGATGTCTGTGTTACCGGTACATACTTGGATGTCTGTACAGGGACAGGGCTCTTCCTCTGTCTGGATCAGCGAGTTCAGGCCATGTCTGCTGTCTGGCCTCTGCTTCTCCCATGAGCTTACGAGTTTACAGTCTGCATAAAAGTATCTTTGTGATAGCGACTGGAACAGACTGATACTGTGCTGTACTGCTGTACCCATTTCTCTCTATCACCAACTTACCATCTGGGTATTTTTATGTCTCTTCCTTTTCCTCTCTTATTCTCTTCTCCTTCCTTCTGTATCTGTCTTCATGTTTTTGTTCTATTTTCTGTCCTTTTGGCTGCAGAGAGAAGATCTTCAAAACACCCAGCAAGCGTGCCTACCTGTATGCTGGAAAGGTATTTTAGCTCAGCACTGATGTGTGTATGTGTGTTTAATGATGTGTGCTAAAATCCCATGGGAGTCACTGGGCATGCAAATGTGTGTTTTGTTCCATCACATTTACTGGAAAATCTATAATTGCTGTAACAAAATGGCTGAATGTAAATATTAGTGCTACCAAAAGCAGTGACATCCACCTCCATCCTTCCACAAATGGTCCCCTGCATTTCAGCGCAGCCACAAACCCTGCAGGCTCTTTCTCTGTCCTTGTCCAGCACATGCCATGGTTAAAACAAAGGGGCATAAACGTCCAGATAGATCTCCATCATCCACACCAAGCTTGTGGGTTCAACCCCAGGCAACAGTGTTTGGGTTCCAGATGCAGATTCTGTGGCTGAGGCCTGTTACTGTCCAACATCGAGAATTACCTTCAACTAAGTTGTGTTCTTGAATCGTATGCAGGGACTCGTGAATGGTAGAAGCATGAGTAAGGATTGTTGTCATTATTAATCATTCAGTCTATAAATAACACCCATCACGAGTTCAGAGAGCTCAAGGCAACATCATCGCCCTGCTTATTTTGTCTGACCAAGAGTCGAAATCCCAAAAATATTCATTTTATGATATAAAAGAGAGAATTTCATAATTTATTTTCCATTTGAGTAGCTTGAACCAGCCAATATTCTCCTGTGTATGGGGAAACAGGGAACTGGGGATTTTGAAGTGTGGTTGTATGAAGTACTTATACATAATTAGTGTTTTACCCACTTTAGACCACTGTCTACTGTAGATAAAACTTGTAGGTTTACTTACTGCTCTTCACTTTTGGAGAAGCAGACAGGGATCCCAATACGGAAACAGAGCTATGCCCTTTTCTTTGGCACTAACTGTAGAACTTACATAAGCCTAAAGGCAGAACCTCAGCTGGCACATCGCGGCTGCAACACTGTTTTGGTCCATTCTTCACTTCACTTTAAACCCCAGTCCACCAGACTTGATGTAAAATGTGCTCAGATTTGTCATTTTTCCTTAACTAATGTGCTTCTACCATAAATATGCTACATAATTGTTGTTTGTCTGGTTTTACCATTTAAACGTGTGCTTCTCGAGGGGTCACAAACATTGTCTAGGACAGCCGCAATCACCTCAGGTGGCAATTGCGCACGAGGAACCCATCACAGCCATGCTCAGTGGATGCTCAGCAGCAGTAAAATGTGTCTTTCTGCTGACCCGGGCCACAGTAGCGCATTGTTCTGTTTCTGTGCCAGGATCCCCCCTTGCTTCTCCAAATTGGGGTCGCACTGACCGTTGTCTCCTGATGATACAGGTAAATACTTCATATACCCCAACTATTACTCAACAAGTACAAGTCAAATTTCAAAAAAAGCTATAAAGCAGGACTGTCAGAATTGCTGGTAATTCAAGTTCAAGAGTTCTCCAGCACCTCAAAAACATTCTCATAGCTTTATTTTTAGGCCCCAGCTGGTAGAAATCCTTTAATACTACACATAAGACTTGGTAAAAACCTGTCTTGGGTGGTTTATTTTCTTTGCCCACCAGTAAGTACGAAATGCCTGTAGACATAAAGTCACTCTTTGTGTGTAAAGATTATCACACTTGCATAAGACAGCATTTTGTTGAATGGAAGGTTATTTTAAGTCAAAGGAAGTGGTATTGTTTCTTAAAAAAAGAAAAAAAAATCAGTGAACACAGACGCTTGTGATATTTCAAGAAAGCCTCACAGTAACCTAAAACAGCCCAGACTGTGTGGTATGAGATGCGAAATTCAGATTCGGCAACGTCTCACCGCAAATTAACTTCACCTTGGATTTTATACCATGGCTGAAAGCATTTTGTCTGTTTGTCTTTGAGTACTAGGTATGAGCATTTTAAGCAATTTTCATATTTCAGTACTCACATTGAATTATTATCAAGAACCTGAGGACACAGAATAAGGTCTGAAATGAACACCCAAGAAGAAATGCGGGTGGGATTGTGGTTATCCTATCGTTCTGTGCTGTAGAGATTACTCAACACAAAGGAAAAACCCTATGCACAAACATTAAGATAACTAAATTGTCACTTCTTTGTCTGATTGACTTGTTTTTGTTTGGTAGAGCCAGTGATAGAGTCATTGTTGACTCTTTTCTATTTAGCTCAAAAAGTCACTAATATTTACCAGAGGATGCCATATAATAATTTGCACATGACGTAGAAAGGTCTACCAAATAATCACAAACTCCCTAACCATACATCGTATATATATCTACAAAATAAACTGAATTACATTATAATATTTAAATATATTTATGGCTTTTTCACTGATGATCTGAATAAGTCACTAAATTTGTTGCTCTTTCAAAATAAAGTCATTAAGAGGGTTTGAAAAGTCGGAATCTAACGAGAAAGTTGCAAAGCTGGCAAAACTGTCTACACATTCACTCACTGCTGTTTCAACCTATCACTAGCTAATTAAACAAACAGAAGTGAATGAATGAATGAATTTGACGCTTTCTGGGAATAATTCTGACCTGATCACACCTGATCCCACAGTCGCAATTGGACAAACAGTGTTTTAGTTGGCGCCACAGTAGGTTGGTAAGGCGACATGCATTTCACATAAAATGTATTTCTCCTCAGCCCACTGCCGCTCTCCAGCAGTGACACCACTCACTCAGGTGCCAAATATTAGACAAGCATTCTGGCTCTTTATGCGACATTTAACAATGTCACATATTCCCTGTCCAGAAATATATGAATGCATAATTCAAACAGTATAATCTGTCAGATGAGATAAATCTCAATTTTCTAAATAACTGTAGCTCCCAAGGTTGACAAACCAATCCAACCCATATGGCATGATCAACTCTAGTGTGTCATCGTGAGAGACGAGTGTGCCTGGTCCTTGTTGTTGAGCTGCAGCTGAAATCTGTCACGTTCTCTTCATAAAACGGAGGACGGAGGGAGCGTGATCTGCTGTGTCTCTGAGTTCAGCGACAGAGAACGCGCCAAAAACACTGAGGTTGCCAAATACTTGCTCAATGTCATCATAATCGCTAATATCCATTCATGTGTTGGATGGTAGAACATTACTTTTAACAGCCGCTGATATAATTTAAGGGCAGGTCCCTTCTCAGAATCCAACAGGGAAATGGGAAACTAGTCCTGCATTGCTAGCAATTACTTTGATGGAAGATTTTCCACATTAATGCAAATGATACAGTATACGGCTGGATAGTGTATTATGAACACAGAGACCTTTTATGTAAAACTGCAGGATGTCTTTGTGGATGGCTGCAAAATGAGAATGCATACATTTTCTCAGGCACCTGGAATCTTTACAGCAAAAATGGAATCTTGAAATCAAACGGCGCATACGAGAAGACAGAGTTCGGCATTCTCCTCAGGCCAAACATCCGTCTTTGCCAGTGACGTCTGGCCTTCGTGCATCAACGGTAGCTTTGTGCAGGAAATGTGCGGCAGCCTGTGTGTTGCAGGTAGGTGTTCCACATCAGCCTCTGGTGTGACGTGCGGTACTGTAGGACCTCCTGAGCTGTCTGCGAAAGGTCAAAGTGCCTATGAACAAGCTGAGCAATTGTCAAACTGCAGCAGCAGCAGCTGCTGCTTGCAGCCCTGCACAGCCAGTATCAGCTGAGGCCAAGTCTCAGAGGGGGTCAGATAACTTAGGAAGGAGAAAGAGGAGGAGGAGGGGTTTCTGTTAGATGTGTGTAAAAGCCAAGCGAGCCTTCCCTTTATTGGGAAGTTCAGGTTTGACAGTGTGCAGGCCTCTGTCCTGGCCACAGAGCCGCTACGACCCAAGATTAATACAACTAACATTTGCCTTCAGTTAAAGACTTTGACCTTTCAGCCTCTCTTTCCCTGTGAAATCATCAGCTAAGTGCTACCAGACATTAACGAGTGTTAAATAATGCAGGTTGTGGCCTCTTTTGTGATATAATCTCACACAGTATTAACCAATTAGCACATGGGAGACTGTCGAGAGCAGCGGTGACAGGATTTATCATTTTAGTTGGCGTTAACAGGAAGTACAACATTACCCACAAGAGTTACATCAATAAGAAGGCAATTACCACATCGACTAACGGGATAATTGTGTTGATATCTCAGCTCCTGTTTGTTAACTTTGCTCATTTCCTTGACGCTCTTAACCGCGTGTTTTTGCAAAGTTGTACCAAATCTACAGGAGTGTTATCGTAGTTAAGGGTGAACTGACAATGTCAGAAAACGAGTGAGACAGGCAGTCTTAACTAAATGTTTGTAAGTATGCTCTTATTGGTTTACTAGTATAAGGTTTCTCCTTGTGGGCCGAGGTGTTTATAGACTGGTGACCGGTGGCGTCTGGTCACCTTCATGCCCAGCTGATGACATTTTTACATTTCAAGCAGAGTTAACACAGAAGTAATGCAGAAGTAACCAATGTTAAACAGAGACCATATACATATCTGTTTATTCATTTGATTTAGATCGAGCCCAGTGATTCCAAACTCTTAAAAAGGAACAACTTGCATCTGCTCGTCACACATTGGCTACCAGTAAAGGTTATTTTTTCCCCCTTTTATGTGGATATTTTTTCCAGTCCAAGTAAAATGAGGCAGTAATTTACTAGAAAAAATGCAGAGTTGTTAGTTGTTAGTAGAAATGTTTGTACTTTTCTAAAATCCTTTATCAGTTGATAGTCTGTGATTCAGACTCCTATACCAACACAGACCCTTTCATGTTATTAATTAACTGGTTTCTGTCTGAACATATTTTCAGAGTTAAGTCATTGTTGCTACATGACAATGTGTCCGTTCCAATGCCAAAATATTGTCAGAGTGAAACAACCTCTAAAACAGCCCTAATATTAGGCCATTGGTTGAAACACAAACTCTGAGATCAAAATTAGATTCATATATTATTTTATTTGTATCATTGGTTCCTTGAGTGTAAACACTATCCCTGCATCATTAGTGAACAATAAAAGTGTGCAAGAAAAGTGATCAGTCATTTTACAGATTGTTTTAACGACACTGTGGTCAAAAAGTAATTTCCATCATGCCCAAAGTGGGCGATATTGATTTACGGCCAGGGCACAATTAAAAAGAACTTAATGGCAGCATACACACTTCGTTTGGGACGGAGGAAAAAAGAGAGAGAGGGAGTCACAACCCAGCCAAAGGCCTCTGTGAGGCAGCCTGAAGGCTCACCTCTGTTCCCTAAACCTTAACCCAGACATAAGAAGTACTGAAGGACAGTGGACAACAGAGAAGAGATGGAATTTAATGGAAAATGTTCATTTTGTTTGGGTTTTTTGGCCACTTGGGGGCAGCGCAACAAGCTGTAAAAACAACTTAGATAGATAGATAGATTACTTTATTCATCCCCAAAGGGAAATTAGGTATAACTTGAATAAAATCGATTATTTACAATTAATCATTTGTTCATTATTTTAAGTGGGTCACTGGTTCCCTGAGGCATGCTGAAACACTATCCCCACATCATTATTGAACCATCAGAATGATAAAATGTGCATAAAAGTGATTAAATTTACCAGATTTCTTTACGATGCTGTGGTCAAAGAGGAATTCCCATCATACTCGATTTATGGCAAGGACACAATTTAAAAATGAGCCCAGTAGCTCTTTCAGCAAGCTGCTGTATCAGTCTGACTCAGTATGTTCCTCTGACTAAGTGAATTTATTTTTGTTGTAATTTGTGAAATTCAGTCAGTGTTTTACCTCTATGGCCAGACTGAAGAGACCCATTTAATCTGATTCGAGTCGGGTCAGAGGAGACGATCGCATCCTTGCGGCCTGGCACCGACCCGGTCTTTCACATCCTCTTCCTGCGTTTGCCGTGAACAGCATATGAATTAGTTTCTGTACTTGTGAGGCTTTCTGTGTTCGGATCTGTGTCAGCGGCACCGCTCACTGTGGCTCATATCACTCTGCTGTATTTACTAACTGGTACTGGGCCAGGGCACATGTACACACACACACTATACCCATGCTCCCGTTTCTCCATCCTCAGCTAGGGCCAATGTAAAGTCTGGTCTACTTGGTCTAATTCTGTAGCCTAAAAAGTAGAGCAAGGCACCAACACCACTGGGTCAAAGCTTGGGGTATGCGTTATCGGACAAAAATCTGCTGAAATGTTTGTGTCTCATCATCAAGGCAGATGAAGGAGTGTCAGGAATGAATGCTACAACACCCTCTCTACTCCATACAGACACACTCAGTGAGCCGTTCATTTGCTTGCTCACACCCTGAAACTGTTTGGCAAACGTCCCTCTGCCCGCTGACAACCACAGGCCTGTCTCACAGCTCTCCACCACAGCCTTCTCCTCCTCCTCCTCTTCTTCCTCCCTTCAAATGTGTTGACTTTACCTACTTCGTTTGGGAAGGAGGAAAAGAGAGCCCAAGAGGGAGTCACGACCCAGCCAAAGGCCTCAGTGAGGCAGCCTGAAGGCCGGCCTCTGTTCCCTGAACCTTCACCGCGACAGGAGAGGTTCTGAGGGACCGTAGACGACGGAGTACAGAGATGGAATTTAATAGAAAAATGTTCATTTTGTTTTGTGCAACAATCAATCCAACTCGGGTATATTGTCATCTTATTAAATTGATTATTTACAATTATTGTTTTCCAGTTACACATTCATTTGGAGTTATGTTTGTGTCCAAGAGATGAATGCAAGTCCAGTATTTGCTCTCCTTTTAGCTCTGTTTTGGTCTCCACCCACTTCCTGAAGGAAATATCTGGCTCTAACTGCTAAACGCTCTGTGCTGCATGCTGCGTGCACTTTTAGAGTGTGTATTTAATTATTCTCATCTTCTAATTTAACGTTAAGAATGGAGAAATGTGCTAATCTGTGTTAGGAATTTGCATATTATTGTACTGATTGTAATAATGGATGAAGCAGCGGCAGCATGTTCTCTACAAAGTCTGTTATTTTCTATATTAGGACACTTCAGAGTGTATTATCGCTCATATACCATGGTCATTTAAAGAGAAGCTGTATTTAAACCACTTTACAGTATTTAGTGAGTGGTAAATTTAGAGTTCAGAGATAATTCAGATTTTTTTTTTTGTCAATATTGACAAAATTGCAATGTTTGCTACTTTTTTAGTTTTGTTGTTGGGACGTCTTAGTCAAGTTACTGTTTCCATCCATGCACTCTAGTCCGCCTGTTGTTGGGCAAGCACAGACAGTTTTCACTCAGGCGATCAAAAACATGTTTATGTTATCAATAATAGTCATTTTGGTGTTAAAAATTCTTCACCTTGATGCCACCCAGTGGTTGTTTCATGGATAACACTGTGTCAGACAGCAACAGCAACAACAGTTTGGTTTTTCTTTGTATAAACTTGCAGCAATAGTGTATTTTAAAAGATGTGACAGCCGTGTTTGAATTCTACACATCGTAACTTTAACTCCATTTTTCCCAACACTGATTCTTCGTTGTGTCGAGTCCAGTGTTTGCGTCTGTCACATTTGTTTTTCTGCTCTCTCGGACAGCCTCGAAATTGACCACCTCCGAGTATATTTTCAGAGCTGCAGGGGTTGAGCGCACATGTGACATATACACACTAACACACACTGGAGGGATCTGTTTTCAGGAGGTGTAAATTAGGGGAGTACGGATGAATGAAGTCAGAGGTCTTTAGTGTGTCCGTATGTTGGCTACCAGCTGGCTTTGCTTTTTGTTAGTCGACATTATTCAGCAGCTTATTGCACCCTGGTGTCAGGTACGTCTCCTTGGTCTTTTATCATGAACATAAACAGCAACGTGCACATGAATGCACTGTGCACGCTTCTTTAACGAAGTCCATCCACACATCACAGTGCGTGAGTGTGATGCTTTGCTATCCAAAGCTGTTTACAATAAATCTGCACAGTTGTATGTTACATTTTACACGGTAGTGACAACTGTGGCGTCTTCACAAAAATCAGGTATCTGGCTTTCCTTTTTTCGTCTCTGTTTCGACAGCCAACAGAGAAAAGAGAAGGAAGAAGACATCAAACCTTTGCTGGCAAGTTGAGTGCCTGAAAAATAACAGGAATAAGATTCTAGCTGCTTCTGAAGCAAAATCACTCTCTTGCTTTTTTATCTCAATTCAAATGAAGCAGGAAATACCAGAGAATACCCACCTTTAACCAAACAAAAAGAAACATTTCTTGTGATAGGGTTTCCTTTCTGGATTTCTTGTCTTGTCCACCCTGACAGTATTATGTGCTTCATGTATGTTCTAATGCCTAAACAGTATAAAAAAAAACACACAAAGCCCTCAAACATTTACAGCTTTGATAGTCATGTTATGGAAGGCTCCTCCGCACTGATTTGGGGAGGCTGGTCTGTTGATGACAGCACCCCAGGGAACAGAGACCATGATCAGCCAGACACACTGCTATCAGTCAGTCTCCGCTCCGTGGGTGAGACTGTCCTCAAGCAAACAGGAAATCTGTCAACACTCAGAGATGAGGAGAGAGCTGTAGCAGGGCGAGAGGGGAAGATAAAAGAGTAATAAAACAGTGGCGGGAGTTAAGAGAAGAATACAGAGGCATGTATGAAAACAGTGTGTTTGTGCACATCTGTCACAGAGCGCTGCACAGAGGCAGGTATGACAGGCCAATACTCCTCCTCCATCCTCAGCACAGCACCGCTCTGTCGGAAGCCAAACCCAAAAAAACCACAGCCTCATTAAAAGTTATATAACAGACGCTCACTGTGACAGTCCTTTTTACCGAGCTCTGCTGCTGATGGACTTCACATGGATCACATGATCGAGCACATCTGGGGAATTCACCTACATCTCAGCCTTCATGCGAACAAATCTGCACTTAAATATCTGGGGATTACAATATCATTAGATTATACCTGAAGTAATTGTCAGACGGCATGCGAATTGTTACCTGATAGGGAGCAGCTGAGGTGTGTCAAACCCTGCCTGCCTTTTAAAGTATCAAGCACTAGCTCTAGTTACCATCCCAGTCTGCAGCAAAGTGGCAGGTGAGGAGGAATGATGGGAGCTAACTTTGTTTTAGGTTTGTACACCTGCAGATTTAGCCCAGCTTAATAGTTTATGCGGCCTAAGCCTTCATTTAAACCCTTTGTAAATATAGAACCACATTAAAGTTGGAGGTGGTTCGAGGACACTACCTGTATTGTTTTATTAATTGAAGACCTGATATTAAAACAGTTTAGACAGCTGTTTTAATAAAGCTGCAACCAAACGCAGCTGAGAAGTGAAAGTCAATGTGGAAACTTGCTCACTTAATAGGTCCAGATGTCATTTTTAGGAGGCTCTATTTGCAGAATATGTGTTATAATATGTGTTACCTTAGAATAAGCCTTTTAAATCTACAGACACTGCGAGTCCTCTTACAGAGAGTTCACCATCTTTAGCAGCCGTGTTTCCACAGTAGCCCAGAGCAGACCAGCTAAGCACTTGGCTCTAGATTTGGCCTTTTGTGGCCTTAACACTATGAGGGTAAAACAACAGGGTTACAATTAGCGACTACATCGCTATGCCATTTCACTCTGCTTGTATGCAGGTGTTAAAGTGGAATTTGACAGATGTGGGAACACAGATCCGTTGTAACCCCTTGTAGGGACCAAGAGGGAGGCAACAAACATTTAAAGTCTTCCCAGATCTGTTTTCTGCTTCACAAATTTGCTGCTTTTACCTATTTTATATCATTCAAGTTCAAAGTCTTAGGGGTCTTAGACTGTTAGTTGGACAAAACAGGTCATTTGAAGATGCCTGAAAAGCCCAGAAATTGACATAAGTCAAAAATATATACCTAAATATGTTAATAAATAATACTGCTGTTAAATACTTCAGATAAAAATGGAAGCTTTTTCTATAAGCTCCAATCAAATGGTAAAAAAATATGAATTTCTACACACTACTTTTCTAAATTCTGGTTCTGGAAAAATTAGAGTGGTCTTACAGCTGGGGTCTAATAGTTATTTCCCAACTAGACCTCACTACATGAACCCAAGATGAACATGATTTATTGTGGACCTCACTACATGAACCCAAGATGAACATGATTTATTGTGGAAATGTTGGCACAGACTCCATGGACTATGTGACCGAGTCTGGATGCAGATCTTGGTGGAGCGCTCTGCAGGAAGGTATCACAACCCCTTAGAGCTTTGAGCTTTCTGGTGGCAGAAGTTGCCTTTAAGAGGAGCTAGACAGAGCATGAGGAAAAATGGTTTATGAAATAGTTTATAACTAAGAAGTTGGATGTTGGATGTTGGAGGAGAGAGCAGGAGCTGAACGAGAGTGAAAAGCTGAGAATTCACCTGCCTCAGGCTCATTGCTGAACGTGAAGATTGTGTTTCAGCTACATATTAAGTTTGACAGAGAAGTATATTTTAGAGATTTGTTTGCTTGACTAACAGCTGTCTTATTCAAAATGAGTAACGCAAAAAAATGCAACTTAGTCTGGTAGCGTAGGAGTAAATCTTCTGGAAACGAAGATCATGATTTGACAGCCCCTGGATCAGGATTATCTATTACCATAACTCCTCATGTCCTCTCAGGCTTTCTTTGTGCTCTTTTCCCAAGCTCTAAGATCACAGCAAATGCTGAAGCATAAAGATTCAAAGATTCAAAATATCTCTTCAGAAACTCCCACTCTCGCAGTGTGAGTGCCCACAAGACCAGAGCTTGTGACATGTGTGTCCAAGTGAGCATGCATGTGCACCACATGTGATTCTCTGCACCAAGCACAGGTGGATAATGTTCATTCTTGGGAGGATGTAACTGTGTTTGCCAGAACAGGAAAGGTAGATTTGACCACAGGGTCACCAGACGGGCCCTTTTCTCTGAGGAGACCAAATTAAGCTTGAAAAAAGAAATATGCAGAGGCCCGCCCCCCCCCCCGATTCTGTAGCCCTGGAGCATATCTAGTGGTAAAGGGGGTGGTGACGGGGTATGTGAGGGAGTATCGGACCATAGCTGGTTGAGCAGTTCAGACAGAGAGGGGCATTGTATGAGTGGACTCACACAAACCCACACCACCCGACACCCTCCTGCTCCCCCCTCGTACTGTACCTCAACGTCTGGCTTCTCTTCATTACACAAGATAACATTAATTCAATATTAAATAAACTTGGAAATGAGGCCTCGTTTGAAGCGTTTCGCTGTCTTCCTTCTTTGTTTTCCTTTATATTCAACCCTGTCTCCCCAACAAACCTCCCTGCATCCTGTCTTTAACTTCACCCTTTACATTCCCCGTCTATCCTGTCTGTATTACTTAACTCACCATCCACATCCATTTAAATAAACAGCTGCTTCCCCAGACGACTGACCTGACTGAGTGACACAATGGTTTGACTGTAACTGATCACTGATTTAATTGGTTTTGGAAAGATTTCCTTTCCTGTTTTGGACCTTAGTAGAGAAAGAGCGAGCCACAGTTCAGACAGACTCCTTGGCAAGTGGAAGAAAACTGAGCAGTTTACCTATTTGTTCATCTCCATCGGGGAGCCATCACTGACTCTGGACAGTTAAACTTTGATCCTTGGAAATCCAATATTCAGAATTTATGCAGCACTTGGGTTTAGACAGAGTGTCTTGCCTGTAGGTTTTATATACAGAAGCTCCACTGCCAGATGATGCAAGATGGTAACTGCAGGCCAGTGACTAAACCTGTCTGGCTAATCACGACATGATTACATCATGTTGCCTGGCAATCTGTGGACCAGCTTGTGATGCTCGGAGGGAATCTAAGAGCAGTTATTTCAAATCTCATTGCAAATCAAGAACCATGAGTTTGGCTTTTAAAAAATTATCTGACCATCACTGTCTGTTTTCCACAACAGCTGTTAGTTGAGAAGCCACCATCACCAAATTTGGTATCTTTAACAGAAACCAAAGATATTTTTTAACTTTCATTCCGATGCAAATGAAATATTTTCCAACCTGCCAACCATGGTGAGCTTCTGAAAGTTACGATTGAAAGATAAGATGTTTATCATAGGTATCAAGAACTATGAGCGACTTTTGTCAAGTAGTTTGCTTTTTTTTCTCTCACACATGGGCACGCTCTTATTTTGCTCTGTTTTATTACCTAGTTTGCCAAAAAAAAAGCATTTTGTTAAAGAAAGAAAGCAAAAAAATGATCAAAACCACATTTGATCTGGAAGGCAGACGTCTTGGAGACAGATGAGTTTTACTTTGGTCTCAGTTAGATGTTTGACTATAGTTTTGTGTGTGGTAATGCAACCTATGAACAATAATTACTGCAGTATGGTTGCAAAATCCACATGAAGTGAGAAATTCCCTCAAGAATCCAAGAACAATTTTAGCCCAACTTCTGAAATCTCTTGGTAAATAGGAACACTTTGAGTTAGTTTTATAGATTTAATAATCAACAAAATATATAAATCTTACATCTAATCAGCTCATATAATAACTATGAATGCAATGACTATACTTAGAACTACTGATCTATATTCATCCTTTTTGGGTGTTTCTGTCAACTGTAAACTTTGTGGCCTGACCACCGTGACTCAGCCCGGACAGTTGCTGCTCACATTTCCTCGTAAAAGCTTACTGACTGTGAACATCTTCTGTAAACTCTCAAGTGGATGGGATGAAAATATGATTTTCCACAATATTCTCTTTCTCAGTGTGCTCTGGCGTGCCCTCAGACTGTTTCAGGGTGGGTAACTGCTTGCTTGAAACAAGCTGTGGGATTCACTGAGGAGGGAGGAATGCTGTGGCCTTCCCAGCAGTCTCTCTGATGCTTTTTTTCATTTGCATAAAACAATATTTGAATTACAAATATCAAATGAGGCATTTGAATGATGCATGCTGATCCAGCATAAATGGGCTTTTTTTATGGCACTATTAATTTTTAACTGGACTTGGCATTAGGAAGTTGCTTTAATTAATTCCATTTAGGAGAAGGTTTATGTAATGTGTGGTCACAAGAGGTGACAAAAAAAACCCAACCTGCAGGTGTGATACGTGCAAAATAAAACGTTACCGGGTTAAAAATGCTGCTTCCAGTACAAATGGTACAAAAGCAACATCTTAAACTCGCACTCAAAATAAAGTAAAGACTAGATTTTGCACTCATGGTTTTCTCTGGATGAATTAAGATAACCTTTTTAGAATAGGATCCTCCATTCCAATGCAGATTATATAAAATGCTGAGTATTTGACCAGTACTGGACTTTTGAGGCAAACTGCAGGTTTCTATGTCCTTAAGGCATGCTTGAAGTTCAGCTAACTGATTAGTTTAATTTGGCTTCATCGATAAATAAAACAATGAAAATTAATGAAGCGATTTCTAATAATATTCCCTAAAGGAGGCATATATAAGCTGAATTGAAGTGGTCTAAGCACAGAACCCTGTGGAACTCCGTGACTAGCTTTGGTGTGCACGTGGGATTCATCATTAACATGAACAAACTGAGATTGATCTGAAAAATAAGACTTAATTTAATGCATCCTGTTCAAGTCTTTGTAAAAGAATTTGATGGTCAGTGGTGTCGAATGCAGCACTAAGATCCCACAAGACAAGTACAGGGACGAGTTCTTTGTCTGATGCAATAAGATCATTTGTAACTTTCACTAGTGCAGTCTATGCACTTTAAATCCTGACTGAAAATCCTCAGATTTTAATGGAGAAAGTCCCATAGCTAGATATTCATCTATAATTGGCTAAAGCCTCTGTATTAATAGTGGACTTTTTAAGTGACAAACCAAGCTTCTGAGTTATCTCAAACATATCTTTGACATTCCTGTTACATATCAGCCAACATGTACATTGATACCAGTTTGCTGTGATTAGCTAATATTGCCCCACCTTATAATATTTACATGAAGATGTAAACAGTCAAGAACATATCATACTGATAAGAGCTCTCAGTTCATGTTTGTCCCTTTGCTTATGTTCCTAAATCAGCATGGTCAACAACGACAAAATAACTGAATTCCTGTAAGTGCTTTTTCAACTTCATGAATGAATGCAGTGAGTGGAGAGTTGTGCAAATCACTAAACGAGAATGTTTACACAAGAAAAACCCTTAACAAGCGTCATGTCTGTGTGATCATCCAGGAGTTTTAAGTGACTCTTTGATGAATCGGTTGTGCAACTTTTGCCAGCGCAGGTTGAATCTCTGATGGAAAGTAAACAGCCAAAGCTGGCAAATAAGGCAAAGCTTTGAGATGATTTGGGCGCAGACAGAGAAGATTAGACTGGCAGACAGAAAGAGAGATGAGGGGAGATGTCCTCTCAAAAGGCTTCTTCATGTGCTCCATATGAGGATCAGTCAATGTTTGGCTGAGAGGGTAACATGCTACGTTTAAACAAAGTCAGCCAAATGTTGTTTTGCTGAGTTTCAGTATAGAATGTAAGAGTGTATGAGAAGGTGGAGAGTCCAATAAGAACAATCTGAAAATGTTTTTGGTTTTTGGTTTAAAAACAAAACAAAAACAAAATCGATACCAGTAAAATAAATTACGTTTAATATCTACTTGTAACTTTTATCTGTCCAATATCAACATTTTTATATTCATATTGTACTACTTGATCATTAAAATATGACTAAATCCTTCTTCTCTGTGGTCCAAACACTCCCCCAGTGCTCTGAGCTCAAAGTCCGGGCAGTCCAGCTAACACACTGAACTGACATTAACTAACAGCAGCTACAGTTGATGTTTGGAGCACTTCTTCACAATTCCCAAAGAAATATGTTGATTTCAGATGTATTTTCTTTATTTGAGACTGCTCTGTGTTGCTGTGTCGATCTCATCCATGCTTGTCACCATTTCTCTGTTGCTATTTTTCATCAAGGTAACTAGGTACCATCAAGTTAACCATCAAGAAGTTCCTGCCCTAAGGAACACTGATTGATCAATAGGAAACAGCAGTCAATGGGCAGAACACCAGAGCTATTTGAATAATTGGACAAATCAGAAATGTGGATGGTGATTCAGAGGTCTGGAATCAGGATAGTTTCCAGTTTGTGTGGGGAAACAAACACTTACTCTTCAGCTGCCAGGTGGCTCCATCCGCCACCTTCACATCTCCAGCATCACATGGCCTCCGGACTGTCACCGTCGTCACTTACATCATGTTTAATCATCAAAAAGGTCGACCTTTCATCGGCTTCTGGTCATGAGTTGATAACACATACAGTATATGCCACATTCCTTTGGGCCTTACCTGGGTAATGTGATCCCCTGACTCCACAGATCCCAGCTCTGTGAATGTCACTGATTAAGTCACGTGTGTTTTCAACCCTGAGACCCTTGGGGGCGAAAGTAACATGAGATCCACCTCGCTGATTAGAGCCACGATAACTCACTATGAGCCCATTCCCCAGTATATTATGAGCTTATCAGCAAAACGCTGTCGTCTTTATGAGCGGGATCGTATTTGTTTGGCTGCAGTGCTGTTATTTTGCAGTTCACTTCATTTAGTATCCATGACTGACAACTATGGTCTTGTATGTGCATGTGTTTTTCTTTGCACGTGCAAGTCTGTAGCATCTGGCTGAGGCCACAGTAAGGAACTGTCAGTGTGCACAATCAAACTGTCAGTCAATCTTAGCCCAGTTAAGGACAAATTATAATTATTATAATTAAAGGATGGACTCACAAAGATAGATGATTACACAGGGAGGAATTTGGAGACTGTAAACAAGCTCTTGAACTTAACTGGTGGCTAAAGAAAACCAAAATATCACGATACAGGTGTAATATAACATGTCCATGGCATAATTTCACAGGAAAATTCTATAGATTAAACGAAACCACAAATAACTTTGGTGATGAAGTAAGTATGGGTTTCCCAGCAAAATTAATTCCCAGATTTTTTTAACCAAACCACAAAGCATTCCACCAGGCTGCAAAAGGCTGTTACTAATCACTTTTAACCAATGTATTATTTAATAGTGGCCTGTAAACCACAGAGCGGGAACTGTAGCCCTTCAACAAGCTCACGTCTGGACAACCATTCTTCTCATGCTTTGGATAGCTCAGTAATTCACGACATTAATGGACAGAACCTAACAGGAAAGACGGGGGGGTTCAGAGGGCAGGAATTTGCTGGTGTTTAAGTCTCATGACCTGAGATACTCTTGCAATAATAACAGAGCAAAAGGCTTAGTGACTAATCAGAGCCAGCAGGAATGTAGGACAGCTAAAGTGTGAGGAGAAGGTGAACCGGTCAGCTCCAGATGAATATACTTTAGTTCATGATGGAGGCAGCTGATGGAGAGGATGGCACACAGGATTAATGTGAAGTGAATATCAGAACATTAACTGGGGACCAAGTTAAAAACCTAAAAGAATTGAGACTCTTGCGTAAATATTTGGGACTCCAAGCACCTCCCCACTTCCCCTACCCATGATTTACAGTATAACATAATGACTTTCTTGTAATTTATCAACTGAAATCTCTCTTTATTAAAGTAGCTTTAATTGACTTTTCAGCAACTTGGCGGCAGCACAACAAGCTGTAAACACAACGTCACCTTATAAAGTTTGTATGTAATAGATGCTGACAAACAGTTGCATATTTACACATCCAGACACGGAGGAGGATTTATTTGGAGTCATTTTTCTGGCCATCAGTAGAATGTAAGTCCAATATTTACTCTCCTATTAGCTCTGTTTTGGTTTCCCAAGATGGTAAATTCCTCCTTCGAGCTGAGCTGGGAAGAGTCAGAGTGGATAAAGTCCTGAAATGTCTGAATGGTTGAACAGAGAGTTTACGTCTGGACTTGGAGCTTTTACATATTTGAAGAAAAACCTCTACACATACTGACACACACACACACACACACACACACACACACACACACACACACACACACACACACACACACACCGGTAGTCTGTTTTCCTCTTCAAGCTTCTGCAAGTGTTCAAAGAATCAGGTGTTTGTTATTCTATAGCGGGTCACCAACAGTGTGAAAATATATCCCAGTAACTGAAACATGAAAGAGTCTTTAGCCATCCGGATTGGAGCTTTTTTTCATTGGGCAATTTAACTCAGTGAAGCAACAGAAATCTGCCTTCTTGCAAAGAGCGTACCGTTGTGAACAAAGGTCAAACTGTCACAACTTTTGTACATTCTTTTCTTTCCATTTCAGTCATTTCTGATATCTGCCCTCCAGTTGCCCTCAGTGCCAATGCCCTCGAACAACAACAACGTGTAACAACTACATATATTCATTTGTGACTGACCCCCCAAATTTGCTGTATGATCCCCATATCTGATTATGAATGCTTCCAGTGTCGGCTAAATCTCTTTGTTTTGGGTCTGTCCAAGGGAAGTTTAGAAATAATGACATTACATAAGGGATTACAATCAAAGTGGCATATAATAAAGTTAATTAGTTACTCAATGTGTTTGCCAACAAGGTCTGTAACCTCCTGCCTCGTCTTCAGTCTGAACATTCAGCATATGCTTTGAAAGTCAGCATAATAACTTATTTAGCACAAATACAGACATTTTCCTGGTTATGCATTTCAGTTTTAAACCAATATCAAAGCAGGAAACATCCAAATGTGTCTGTAAATGATTGATGCTTCATAAAACCACCGCCGTTTGCCACAAACCATAGTTTGTTCAAAGATGTTATGGGGCCTGTTATCACTTAAATGGAAATCTGGAATCTGAAAGGCTCCACGCTCGGCATTGCAACTTCCAGAAGGAGTGCGAGGAGCCAACAGGAAGTTAATACATCCATATTGTGGTGTGTTACTATGGCGGTGCCTTCTGTGATACAAGTTGTGGTGTCTGTCTGGTAAGATCACATGATTGCGGTGTCTGTGTCATCATCAGATCATCTGAGGACAGCGTTTAAGGGAATACATTGATAGAAAAAAGGAAATCCCTTGAAAGTTTTGATGTTTGCAAGTTCTATCTTCACATTTAGGCCCAGATGAAGATGTGTGAAGTTAAGCTTCCACTGATGGCATAGAGGAGTGAAGGCATCGGTGCAGCGGCAGCCCAATTTAACCCCTGGTAACCACGGTCAGCATGCATATCTACTGTATTTAAACATGGAAGATGCAAACTCAATTCAAGTTTTTGAACTGGGAAAGCCTCCTACAAAGTGCCCACAAATGCAAATGTATTCAATGTGTTCTTTAATTAACCTTAAAACATTTCAAATGAATAAAAAACCTTTGAAAAACAGAAAAATCCCACCCCTCTCTGCCTCACTTTCACTGTCATTCTTTAGGAAACACTGAAACGTGATCGGCGAGTGTTTTTTCTTCTCCTTCACGTGGCCATGTGTTGATGTGCAGAGTGTTATTTCAGCAGCACACAGGGCCACAGGCGGGTTTCTCACATCTGCTCAGCATGTTGCTGTGTGTACGGATCCAGCAGGCGGCTGGGCTGACCAGTAGCTGGTGGTGACAGTGCAAAGAAGGAGAGCCACTGTAATGTGCTGGAGACCTATTCAACTGGAGAGGACAGCATGTCACGGCCCACACATGTTTAAATACTTTCTTCATCCATGCACTGAAGCTACAGTCTGTTCCCGATATTTCCGTGTGGCTCATTGACAGAGTTAGTTCTGCATGGGAAGTTGTAGCGTGCTTGGATAGTCGCTTACTGTGACCCCTCTCCCCTCAGCTCTTTATTCCCTTTATCTCTGCCTTTTTCTTCAAATCGTACTCAGACATTTTTTTGTTAAGTGGTCCGTGATTCATGCTCTCTCCAGGTGTGCCCAATTACTCCTCGTTGGGAACTGAAGGGTGAGTGAGAGAGCAGTGGAAATCTTGTTAGAGTCCAGCTGTGGCCGGGTGGTACGGTGGTAAGAGAGCACAGCGGCGAGGAGGAAGAAGGTGGAGGAGGAGGGCGAGGCAGGATGATGGAATGTTTGTGAGCCTCTAATGGCACAGAGATAATATGCAGAAAGTAAAATTTATTACAGACACCGAATGCTGTTTAAAGGGACATTTCACCTGAAAACACAACAATCAGGGAGAAAATAATCATAATTATAGAAAAACTGGCAGATTTCTGCTCTATGAGCACCTTAAAAAGTTGTTTTGGCAAAGATATTGGCAAACAATTGCCAAATGGCACCTCCAGATGACATGGAACAAGATTAGCAGTTATTTGAGTCAAGTATCTGGATGCCTGATGACTGTACGTCTAATATTCACTTTCTTTTTAGCTCAGTTTTGTTTTTCACAAACTGAACTCCTGAGAAAAAAATGTGGATCACTAACACTGTCTGTCCGAGTGTATGCTTCTGAGCAGGTAGCTATAGCTTACATTCAGTTTACTGTAGCATTGCTGATTTAAAACAGGGTATAAAAGAGCCATGAGACTGAACCAAAACAACAAGCTAAAAGAAGGTAAAAGGTCACTATTTCACATTACATGGTCATTTTATTCATGAATTTTTCTAGATGCATGTCTTTTCTTTTGCTCAATGTTACGCTTTTAATTTAATTTATAAGGCCATAGGTTTGTAGTGTATTGAATGGATGCCTGTCAGCATCAGGGCGTCTTTCAGTGGTAAATAATATAATGACTAGTTAGCCAAAATTTTTTGTTGAAATTGCAACAGGTACCATTAGCAGTGATCATTAACTGGTATTGACTGTAGGTGTAGGTTAGCTTTACTCTATTTCTATTTTGCCATCAAAGCATACAGCGCACACACAGGTAGGTGAACTGTAAGGGTTAAGTGAGAATCACTCCGTATCAAGTGCAACTATCAGGTGTCAGGAGTGAGGTGCATTCCTAAATGAGCGACAAAGCTCCAGTTAATGTCATCGAGATAAGACTTTTTTTATTTGGATGTTACTGCCGTCTTACAGGTAAAGAAAACTGTCTAACATTACATCTTGAACATCATATAAGACATTTTTGAGAATATTCCCTAGACCCCCAAACAGCTTCTTGCTCCTTAAGCTGATTATGAATGCTAGAATAAAATATGATATGTTTCTTCTTCTGTTGTGAAGTGATTTTCCATCAGGTAGAAGAGTTGACAGACTGGTTGACAAACTGGCAGGACAGTACTGTATATCAGCCTTCTTTGGCACTAGTTTGGACTTCAGTGTTTTAAATACCAGTGCAGTTCCAGACTAAATGCAGCCAAAGAGATTAGCACCTGCAGCTGGTAGCCCCCTCCAGAGACCTGATGGACTGATGGAGCTGTCAGGTAAGGCACGTACCACTAGTGTGTGTGCAGAGAGGGGGCAGGGTTATACAGAAAGTAGCCAAATGGAAACGTTTTCCTTTTGGCTTCTCTGCAGTGTTTTTGTGAGTGAAACACACACACACACACACTCTTAGACCACATGCAGAGGGGTGTAGTGTTTCATGGAGGTGAGACCTCTGACGGTAGCAGGCTCTGCTTAAAACGTCTCAAGCCAAACATGAATCTTCTTTGTTGCTTTCGCATACCTCACCTCGCAGCACATTCATACAGTATTTCGTTCACATGGTTAGACACACTTACAAATGTACGTAAAGCATGTGCATTGGCTTCTGTTGCTTTCAAAGATAAGAGCTGCAAGAGAAAAGAGTCTTTTCTGTGTGACTAAGCAGCACTTTAGGGCTGCAACAATGATTATTTTTATTGTCATAACTGCATATTATTTCATGTGTGATTGATTAATTAGTTAATCTAAAAAAAAAATAATTAGAAATGTATCTAATTTAGCCCATTAAAATGTTCCACTTTCTTCAAATGTCTTGCCAACCAAACATTGAGCCGTTCAAGACACAAATATCTAAAATTTATTATAATAAAAAGACACAAAAACCAGCTAATATAAATGAATTAAGTCATTTTCTGTGAAAATAGTTGTAGCTCTAGTGTCTTATTTTTAATGTAAAGCACATACCCTTTCTGTGTTATTCCCTGAACACTGATAGATCACTGTCAGGGATGCAAATCACTTTTTCAGGGGACTCTAGTAATGTTTATTCATCCGTACATACAGTCAGCTGTGTACAGCTGTGGAATATTGAGTTCATACACGAGTACAAATAACCTCCTGTATCGGGCCACTCTAGCATGTCTCCTAGGTTAGAGTGTTGGGATCCTGGGGTTACCAAAACAAGAAGTTGATGGGAGGCCATGAAGGAAGGCTTAGGATGGAATTTGCATTGCTCCTGTGAAACGTTATAGGAGACTAAGGCGGATGGTTCATCCTCTGGAACAAGCCTGCTTCTGCAACTCACCTCCAGGTATGAGTCAGACTTTGATAGAGCCGCAGTGAACTGTATGAATTATGACAGGAGCAAAGGAATATGTAGAAGAGGTCGGGATGTGTGTATGATTCAGCAAACGATCAGACTTTAACATGGGAAACCGGTTTCTCGGTGTCATGACCACGATCATTCGTTAACCACCTGTTTATTATTGCGATCGAAGGTTCCCTAACCTTAACAGAGTTGTTATTTTAACTCAAACCACAATAACCAAGTTGTTTGTGCCTAAACCTACCAAACCATTTATTGTGATTTGGAAGAAACTCATCGCCCATAGCACCCTCAGATCAGAAATATCTGTCTTTCTAGGTGGCATGGGTACCTATATATTGTCATTTAATTGGAGGACCTGTTGTTTGACCATCATTTATATTAATTATAATAACAATGTGATCACAAAAGTTGCTGAAATTGTGAAAAGCTTTGTTTTAGAGGTAAAATCCAGAGTGTATGCACCCGTATTGTTGGTAATAATCTCTCATAGACTGTGATGGATGTTTACAATGGACAATTTGTGTAATAACTGTACCGATAAGCTCAACTAAGCTGGGAGTTTGTTTAAAACCTGTATGATCGACTGACAGCTTGTGTTTATTGCCATTAGACGTAATGGCTGTAACGGTAATGAATGAAAATAAAAGCCATGTTCTAATAAATTTGATTTCTTGTGTATTTCAAAGTGAATATATGCCCTGTTTAACACACCATAGCACCCTTACCTAACCACAATCTCAGCTCATGGCACTGTTCAAAACAAGTGTTCAAGCTGGAGGGTCAACGTGCAATACAAATAGACCTGCCCTTTCCAAACAATCACATCTGAGAGGTGCAGCACGTGGATGCATCTATTTCCTGTCAATTTCATGCTCAGTGCTATGAACAACAAAACTACAGAACATTTCCAAAGACTTCAAGCCAAGACATACATTTAACAAATTCAATCTATAAATCTCTGGCTGAATAAATATAAATATAAAGAGAACCTCAGTGCAGACATATGTTCCATACATGCTAAGAAATGTGGTTTGCAGCCTTCAGCGTAAGAGCACTTTATCATCATTTAATCGCTGCACATGCCGCAAAGTTACACAAGTGTATTTTTACTGGCCGGGCTTGACTTTCGCTTCCTGAATTCAAATGGTTATCGTGACTAATGTAGGACTGTTTGATAATGTTATACTCCCCGGTAGCACTCAGGCAAGCGCTTGAAATGAGATGTTTTATCGTGGAATAATAAGCAGACATAGTGGAACAGTAGAGGGGGCTCTTAAAAATATGGAACTTAAAAGAGTAAGTAAAAGAGGGTTGAATAACAGCCCAGGGTCAGAGGTCAAATGTGAAGGGGGCAGCTGAGATTCACGGTTGCTATGTGAGAGTCAGCATGCCAGTGACGGTCTGACGCTGGTTAGGCTCTGAGTTATTACTTGTCAGGAGGTCCTCGTGTCGTGTTTTGATGTGATGTCGTGTTTTTGACTGTTGTGATGTGGTCTAATTGAAATACTGAGACCTTCGTCCTTTGACCTAGTTATAAATAACAATGGAAGACATCCTCATGTCACACATGCCTGATTGATGGATTCTTCCCGATTCTGTGCCAAATGTAGCTATCAGAGGAATGTGTTCAGTGTGTTCTGCATTAATGCTGCATTTAATTATAAGTCAGGATACTCTGGATACACATTTTAAATCTCTATTTCCAGTTGGGAACATGTTCTTAAACCTTAAACATGGATCTTCCAAGTAGCAGTTATGAAGCGTATTGGCATCATAGAAACTGTTTTAGCTCTGTTTTGGTCTCCACCAACTTCCGAGGAAAATATTTTGTTCTTAAGCTATGAAATGCTTATTGATGTTCATTAATTAAAGCGTTTTTATGTATTCTCAACAAAAAGAGTTACCCCTATTTGAAAGGATAGTTCACCCCAGAATCAAAAACACTAATTCACAGTCACATGGTTGGCGTAGTTCAGTAGAAAGAAACTTTCTACATGAAACTAAGGATTTGAGGTCTGAGGAAACGGGTAATGATTTCTGGAAAGAGTTTTTCAAATGTATTTTTGGCTCTTTGACCACCAAGCCGCAATTTAGTTTCATTATACTCCAGGCAGACATCTCTGCGGCCGATATCTCCAAAATCAGCAACTTCCACCAATCTAGATGGATAAATAGCACTACAGGTGCCCTTATCCATTCTCATTCTCATTCTCTCTGCAAACTGAAAACAGAGCAGACACTGCCTTTAAAAACACTTTATAGCATGATGTTCTCTGTACATAGTAATCACACTTTACTGTGCCCATGTGTTTTCAACCTGAGTAGCGGTGCTGGAAATAATACATTTCCCACTTCTGAAAATTTGACCATCAAAGAACATAAAACAAGGTGTGATAGATGTTTGCACCTAAGCTTATTTAAACCCCGTAAAGACCCAGACTAAACCACACCACCACACCCTGCCGTTTCTTTTTGAGTTTGTGCACTGTCTGACTTTCTTTGCATAATCTTTGTTGCTCCTTAAGGATAGAGACTATCGTAAAAATCTTTGTGAGACAATCTAAGGAGGACTAAACGACTGGATCCTTCAGCTGCTGGCAGCAAACTTCTTGTCTGGACACCCAGCCAGATGTCCAGAAGCTACAGACACACACTGCCATCTAGTGTTGGAATGAGCTCTCAGAAGATGCATACCTTCAGCATCTGTTTGCTGTAACGGGCCACCTACGTGGAGATCAGTATGTCCTGACTCAGTACAACAAAAGGGATCTCCCACTCATCCAAATGAAGCTCAAATAAATCAGCACTTCGGCCTGAAATTGCAAACAAACTTGGCAGAACACAGATCCAGACAGGCTGAATGACGAGTCACTTGTACAGCATGAAATAAGCATACGACCTGTACCTTACTGCGGATGTTTTGACACTCGATGCATGTGTTTGGTTTCTCTATGATGATGTGTGGTTGGTTGAAACCTTTGGTACACCGGTGAGTGCGACGATGAAAAGAACATATAAATCTGTCAGATAAAGTTTGTTTGTTCAAATCAATCTATGTCCACCAAACAATTAAATCAAAGACAAACCCCAATTATATGCAGATTTGAGACCTTTAGAGTGCGCCAACTTCTTCTTCCAAAAGATATTTTTTCTTTGCCGTGAGGAAACAAAACTGTGCACAGAAAATGAAGTAATGCTTCAGCTTGAAATGCATGAGATAAAATCAGAATCTAAACAAATCTAATTGAGTGATTCCCTGAAGTCCTTGATTATTTGACAGACTATGGGAACATTCCTACAGTCAGCCATACAGCTGATGTGTGTTAGACATCATTACTTCAGTAAAATTACATCAGTATGTCTCTTGCTGGCCCTACCTTGTGCTGCCCCATGAGAAGAGGTATCGTAGATCAAAGGATCTGTGGCAGATGATGTAAATATAGACTTCCACAGAGGCTCAGCTGAGATGCAGTCATATTTGTTGGAAGGGTTCTTAGATGATTCCCTTGGGAACTTCACCCCAGGACTAATGAGTCAAAACACTTGCTTCGTTTGAGAAATCCTGGGCGTCTTTCCCTGGATCATATAACAGGAATGCTTAAATTGCTGCCACCTCTCCCTTCCTGAGATCTTTGCCATCCCTTTGATTTCATTTAGTTTGCGGTCTGTGGACAAGGACCCCAAATCATTCATCGTGGCAGTGAGTCGTTCTGAGAACAGAGGTGCTGTGTGTTAGGCACCTCCGAAAACAGTCTTACATAACGTCAACACAATTACCCACATTAAGCTCTAGTCGCTACAAGTAAATTCAAGGGTAACAGGCCAGAGCGTTTTCACTCCTTGATCCGAGGGCTTTTAGGGACATGGGGGACAGGAAAAGACAGATTAGGGACTAACGCTGATTGGTTTTAGCAAGTTCAGTAGTGCGTCCAGTCAACTCTTGATAAAAGAAAGAAGCAGATTAGTTTCCTTGTTTGTTGTCGGACCCAAGGGAAAGAAATCTGTGCTTCAACTTGTTAATGACTTCCACTGTTTCACACTTTGTGCATTATGACTTTAGATCACAGATCTGGCTGCATATAAAGGACCTTAATAGAGTAATTACGAAGTAATAAATCACATAACCTTGAGTAAATGAACAATACTATGAGTCTACAGTCATGCCAGCAGCTCTGTTAGGTTGTGCTTGAAGCACCGTGGTGCTTTCAGCTAAAGGCTAACCTGCACACAGTCACAATGCCGTGCCGTAGCAGAATTTATTTCACTTAGCATGTTGGCATGTAAACATTTGGTAATAAGCACCAAACACTGATTTTGTCTCTTTTTTTTTGTCTGATTACTGCCAAAAGTTTCCATTTTCACACTTTTATAAGGATTCAACAAGAGTTGGCAAGACTGATTTCCTTTTATCCATTAGCTCGTAAAAACTGTCCGTACATCACACAGCTCTATTTGTCATGTTTAACTGCAAACAAAGCGTTTTCTGGCACAGTCAAGTCAAGCAATAAGTGCCACCTGCTAGCTTTTGAATATAAAAAAATCATTTTTTGGTCTTTTAGGTCTATTGGACAGTGATATCTGAAGGGAGAGAGTGTACAATATGCAGCAAAAGGCCACAGGACGTATTCTACCAGGTGAGCTACGAGGGTGCCCCACATCCAGCTTACATTTTTAACACCTGCCAAACTCTAACAAGTACTCTGTTTTTATCCGCAGGAAAACCTTGTCATATAAAACCTTCCTCACTACTGTAAGTCTCCTAATACTCTTACGGACTTTGTGGGTGGTTGCTTTTGTCTGAGAAAATCTGATTTAGCGGTCCATGTTTATCTCTAACTCGGTTTTAGAGAAATATGTCAACAAAAAGGCCCAGGGGGCTGTAATAAACACAGTCTGCTTCTCCTTTAATTCTTTCTTTGAGCTGATATGTAGATAATCAGTTTCAACTCATCAAACACACTGTGCAATGTGAATGTGTATGTAAATGAACAGACTTTGTAGTTAATAAGATAATCTGTCATAAAACATATCAGAATTGCTCTCCTGACAATACAGATGGATCGGGCTGCAGTAAATATTTCATTATTCGATTATATTCTCCAGTTCTGACAGACGGCGTAAATAATCCATTTCAAACAGACCATAAACTATGACTAACGTTTTGAACGTGCACATTAGAATTTACCTGTGATCTATCAATTGACCCTTTATTGCCTTGTGCTTCTACATAATATTTTTATTCTCTCCAATGCGGACGGCATGCCGCTCTAACTTGCTGTTGGTTAAACTGAGAAAATCGCATTACTCAGTCACGATAATTAAATCTGTCTCAGTTTCTAAGCTAAAACATCTGTATGCTGATTTGTTTCAAAGCAAAATAATGACTAACATGTGCTGAAGAGACTGCCTTTCTGCTGTATGTTACAGAACCACCACTGTGAAGTATACAAGGGGTGGACACTATATCACGAACACCTGTACATCTAGTGTAATGATGGGGCTTTCATATGCAACGTGTTCATGTCATGTGGGAAGGATGCTGGAGACGGGATACTTGACATCATGAGACTGTATGATTACGGCGTTGGCAGGGCTAGAGTTAAATACTTTGCATTGACAATAAAGCACAATATTTATAAAAATGTGGGTTTAATTACCTTGAACGGCAGACTGCAGCTTATGTAAGATGTTTGTTTACTTTTATTATTAAGCATCGTAATTGTGACTTGTTAAGTGATTTGGTGTTGATGTGAAAAGTCAGACATAACCTTCAGCTTCTGCATGTGGCTTCAAACCTTTTACAGGATGTCAAAGTGGAGGTGGTGTGGGTGTTTAACCGGCAGCGAGGGTTTAATAAAAGACACAGTCAAGTTGTATTTTGGGAGTTTGATGCACACAACGGGCCAAAAGTCAAGTCATGTCATCTTCTGCTGTTTCAGTGTTGACTATTCTGTCCATCAGCCTTTTATTTCACAAAGCTCTCACCAACAATGAAAAGTCACACTTTCCTTTTCTCTCCTCAGCTTACTGCATCAATGTCCATCTCCGTCTGGCCTCATTATGTCCATAGAGGCTGCTTACACTGCCCGCTACACTGTCCATGTCATCATCCGCAGTGATTAAGCAGATTATTAGTCCATTGATTAATGATATGACATTGCCATCATAATTAGTTTGCATGGCAACACAATAAATTAAGCTGGTGTCCATGGTTACCGTTACACCTGCTCAGCATCATCTTGTCATTATTGTCTCAGAGAGCCGCGAGCAGAGCTGTAGACTCTCTTCTTGTTGATCTGTGTTTGACCTTTATTGCCGAACAGTTAACCGTCTGAATATTTTGTAACATGCCTGTCAAAGCACTGTTGTTACAAATAACCACAGCATTCGGCGTTGGCTTAAATGTGATATGAATTCTTCAGACTGCCACAACGACAAAATGTACCAAAGATTTGGCGAAATGGAATTAACCTCCTATTGAAAGACTGGAAAATTATGTTTGGATGTTGTTCATGTACACCAACAGCGAGACTATTTGAATTTCTCTTACTTATGTTTATTTTCACTGGGTTGGTACGTGCAGCTGCACTCTGATTCTTGGACATGATGAACAGAAACAGCCGCCAGGTATTTTAATTTCTGTGGCTGTCTGGGGAAGAGGCAGCCATGATTTTGAACAAAGGTAATCACAGGTACCTGCCAAAATAAAGGAACAAAGTCTTTTAATATGGTGTTGAACCACAATGAGTTTCGTCTCTGTGCCTTGGCGGTCCACAAATGCATTAACACCAATATACTCATTAGTTAATCCTATTTTTCAGTGTTTTCCTTGTAATCGAGGAGCATACGGTTTCCATTGCCACACCAAGATGCTGATTTGAGTTGAGAGAGGTGGTGACAGCGCCAACCACGGTGAATGATTCACATTGTTTTCATTTTCATCCAACCTTTCAATGATCACTCAGTAGAGACACTATCATCCTGAGGAGATTCCACCTCCACCGGGATAGAAATGATTCACCAAAAGGCGATGAAGCCAATCACTCAGAGTTGCTTTGTATTTTTTGGCATTTACATCGCCCGCTAGGAGTTTCAGTCGACCTCAGACGTGCCAGGAAATTTTCCTCCTTCGTAACATAACAGAGCAGCCATAAACTTCTGGAATCAAAGATATTGTAAAAGACATCTTCAAGTGCATTATCAAGGGTGTGCAGCAACATCCACCAACATCCCTTTTTATTCATACATAAGATAAGATGAGCTGTGTCTGAGGGAGGGCTATAAGGCGAGACTGTATTCAAGCGTCCAACACTTGAAGCAATAGTATAACATTTGTGGAGAAATATGCTTTCTTGCTGAGAATGATGTGAGCAGATTGATGACACTCACAAGTCTGTACAGTAATTATGTAGCTGGATCCAGCTCACCTTAGCATAAAGACTAGAAACATATGGAGACAGCTAGTGAGAAATTAACACATTTTCATCTGTTCTAAAAAAAACGTTTTATCGGCAGAGTTAAATAACTACAGAGAGTCTACACTTTTCTACTTTTTTGTACAGGATGCACGAACAGGATCTGAAGTGTTGATCAGTGAACTTGTTTTACCTTTGGACAAAACCAGGATAGCTGTTCCCTCCAAGTCTTTGTGCTAAGCTGCCTGGCTGCTGACTCAAGCAACACGTTTACCTGGCAGCTATGTGAGATTGGTATCTTATCGTCTAAGAAAATCAGCTTAAAACCCAAATGTCAAACTACCCCTTAAAGAAGTAATCTTGAATGTAATCACACTGATTGTTAACACTTTAATCCACCGCTTTAATGTGACATTTCCAGTCCACACTGTGGATTTTTTTTTGGTCTTCTTTCCATTGATCACCAGACACAGCATGTGACTGAGAAGACTAATCTTCTGGTATCTCTGTGTAGTCGCTCGCTCGTGTTTTGGCAAACAACATGGGGCGGATTGGCGTGAGGAAAAGTCTTTGAGTAATCCATTTTGAAAGAGAGTGTGCCCGAGCAGGTGCATCTTGTCAGGAGTCAGAAAGCTGCAAATAGATCTGACTAGATATTTCCAAAACAATATTAGATCATTTTTAAGAAACAGTGCTCAGGCTGATTTGCTGCCAAAACGGAATCTGAATAATATTAAAATCTTGGAGGCTGCAGTCCATCAGGATCAAAACCTCACTGCACAAAACCAGTTTCTTCCCATACATTAACGCACAGTCTCTATTTATCTGGGAACACTTCATCCTGTTGTATATGTATATATCTATATAACTCTCACTCTCCTATTACCTGTCATATACTTGCACATCAACTTGCACTACAGCTCCTTTGTTTTAGAAGATATTGTGCATATATTTATATTGTTTATATTTTAATACTTGTTTTTTATCTTTATTTTTTATATTTTTTACTTAATGTTTATTCTGTGCCAACTACACCAAGTCTATCTATCTGTCTATCTCTCTGCCTGTCTGTCTGTCTGTCTGTCTGTCTATCTGTCTATCCATCCATCCATCCATCCATCCATCCATCCAATACTTGTTTTTTATCTTTATTTTTTATATTTTTTACTTAATGTTTATTCTGTGCCAACTACACCAAGTCTATCTATCTGTCTATCTCTCTGCCTGTCTGTCTGTCTGTCTGTCTGTCTATCTGTCTATCCATCCATCCATCCATCCATCCATCCATCCATCCATCTATCATCCATCCATCCGTCTGTCCATCTGTCTGTCTGTCTCTCTGTCTATCTATCTATCTATCTATCTATCTATCTATCTATCTATCTGTCTGTCTGTCTCTCTGTCTGTCTATCTATCTATCTATCTATCTATCTATCTATCTATCTATCTATCTATCTATCTATCTGTCTGTCTGTCCATCCATCCATCCATCCATCCATCCGTCTGTCTATCTGTCTGCCTGTCTGTCCATCTGTCTGTCTGCCTGTCTGTCTGTCCATCCATCCATCCATCCATCCATCCATTTGTCTGTCTGTCTGTCTGTCTGTCTGTCTGTCTGTCTGTCTGTCTATCTATCTATCTATCTATCTATCTATCTATCTGTCTGTCTGTCGCAGGTCCTCCTGCAGTACAGTCTTCGTGGCGCTGGATGGCGCTGTGTCTCCCTTGCAGTCTTGAACCTTCCTCCTCTCGTGTCTGTCCAGCAGTCGTCGCTAAAACTCTCCAAACTCTTTTTCTCTCTCTCTTTTTTCCTTTAGCCAAAGATCGATCCCACAATCCCCAAACACACACACCGGCGGTGTATTCATTTGAATGGTTAAAAACTGTGTTAGCGAAAGCTGCACACAGGGAGGAACAGGGACAGGAGCCGCTATCGGAGTTTAACCAGTTTTTCACGTTTGTTTGTTTTTTTCCTACGCACCCTGAGAGGACTTCATGACACCGCACACAATGAATCGGTGGGTATTGAACTTTAACGCGTGTAGCCTGGTGACAGTAAACCTCGTTTATCAAACCATATGCTGAGGTAGCTTAGCTTAGCTTAGCTTAGCTTAGCATTAGCGGCCCTCTACTTTGAACGAGCCGAGCTACATGCTAACAGCCGAAGCTAACTCCTCAAAACACCTTTTTTTAAATTTTTAAACACGCACCAAGACGTAAAACTTTAAAACTTTAACTTTAAATCAACGTGTGGCGACGTTTGTGACTTGTTGCAGCTCACCCAGCTAAAGCTAAAGCAGCAGCCAACGCCTTTGTAACTGTAAACGTTTTATTTGTGTTTATCCCGTTTGAATGTTTGTTTTTTTTAGGCTTTATCTCTCCATAATTCACTGTACACACCGTGACACATGCTGTGTAACCTTTTTTAAGCTGTTAAAGCCATGAGAAGGTGGCTGTGCAACTTGTCAACCTGACCTCACTCAACACATTTGTTTGTCCCAACAGTTTCCCTTATTATGGCAGCTGGTAAGGCATGAAGAGGTTTGCATGTCAACCTGAATAAATCCCCAAATGGCTTTCTGCGATCCCGCCTGCACCTTTCTGCTGAAAAGAACATGAAGCAGGTAAGGAGCCCACACAAGTTCAAATGACTTTGTGTCCAAATCGTGGTGACTGAAGTACAGTTTTGAGTAGCAGGTTGCAGTAGTGGCTTCATCCCTTATCCTTTTGTTTTAGGTGGATATTATAAATAAGGAAGATTTAGATAAAGAAAGGTGAGTCTCTGATCCACGTAATTATGATCACTCACTCACTGTCTGTGTCCCCACAGATCATCCCCCCTCTCTCAGTCACTGGATCTTTTAAAGGCACCTTTCCATAACCATTATCACAGTGTGTCTGTGGCTATTTGAATTTTATTTCTTTCCCCCGAACAACTAAGACAAGCTTTCCATGTCGATTTTTTTATCTTCTTGGCAGATTTCAAGTCCATTACGAAATACACAGCCCGGGCAAAGTGAAGCGATCGTCGTCTTTCAAGAGGAAGGGTTGTCCAGTGGTGGAGGTGGGCTCGAAGCTGCACCGCACAACATCAGATGTAGGCCGTGTCTGTGACCGCGGCATGGCCAACAAAGAAAATGAGCTGACGTGCTCCGATGACGTGCGGGGCATGCACTACAATGACAACTGCGGGCTCCCTGTGAACTCCGCAGAGGCCTCCAAGATGGCAGGGGCCAGCTCGAAGTACAGCGACTTTACTGAGGTGAGAGTTCAAAGTGTCGCTCTGTTATGGTTAAAAACTCTGAGACTTGCAGACTGAATTCCCTTTGTGTATTGTTTGCCTTCTCACGCAGCTATCAAAGGACCACGAAGCGATGACTCACGTCCTTTTCGGAAGGAATCTACGACTAAAAGTAGCCCAAACACTATGGCGAAGAAACGCCAGTGAATTAGTGGCCTATCTAATAAGGTAAAAGAGTGACAGCCAAGACTGTACATTGGTGGATTTTCATTCCTCAGTTACATAACATGCTTCATCTTGAACCATTGTTTGCTTTTCCAGAATTCAAGACACAGGGGTGCTGCTTGACTGCTTACCTGTCTTAACAAACGAGTGAGTCTCACCTGTAGCATCACTGGTGCTTCAACTAATGATTGTTAATGTTGACGAAGTCATCTGAGCAGTCTGTAAAATGTCGGAAAGTAATAAAAACTGCAGAGCATGGTTTTTCAGAGCCCGAGGTGACGTTTTCAAACTTATTGTTTTGGTCGATTTACAACGATATGAAACAGAAAAAACTGAATTCTTACTTTTGAGTAGCTTTATCAATTGCCAAATCTAATTATTCTTCTTTTAATTCTTCTTTAATTGTTTTATCTTTGGGTATTGTGATCTAAATTATGTTTTGTGGCATCATCTTCTGTATCTATAGGTCATATAAAATATACATGACCAGCACAACGTGACAAATTGAACGTGATGTTGTAAAACTTCTATTCCTAGAGAGGAAAAGTCCTAGATAGCCTTTTCTTTTTCTTTTGTTTTTTTGTGTCTGTGACTCTCTGAGACTAAAGTCAACAAGTTAGTTTTTTCTGTGTCCACATTTCTGATAATCGGCTCAATATCTTTATTTTGTCGTGCGTTTCTTCTTGTTTCAGCCTTCAAACCGAAGCACCATGTTTGTCACTTGGATGCTGCGTTGACCTCATGCCCCAAGTGAAAGTGATTCTCTCCAGCAAATACGAAGAGTGAGTGTCACTGAGGAATAAACAGAAGTAGTCTAGTTGAAGCTTCAGCCAGTCTAAAGAAATAACTAATGGACTCCTGAAATGTTTGACTGGTGTGTACCTGTGACATTGTGATATGATAAACCTGTTGTTTTGTTTTTCACAGACACATAATGGTGGGCTTACACTGGGTTCAATCCGTCATCAGGAAATGGTGGCCAGAACTTTCTAAGAATGAGAAAAGACTGCGGGACAGTCGTTCAGAAGACAGGTGGGCAGTGCATGCTTAAATAAAACCTAATAACCCAACCATGACACAACCCAGACTTGATGGCTCATGGTTCCTCCTTTCATTTACCGCTGGATGTGGTCAGGCCGGATATGTTTTCTATGTTTCTGTGTTTGTTTTTTTTGTTTGTTTTGTTTTTAACATCCTCCATGAGTTGTTTTTGATTTTCTGTTTAGTAATATGACCCACATCCACTTGGAGGAGTCATTTCCAGCAAAATGTTTCCATGGTTCCCACTGGTGCTTGTAATACAAACAGACATGGCTCTTTTTTTAACATTAGTAAATATATAAGCTACATTCTGCTAGTTAAAATTCTTAGTGTTGCAACAGTAATCACTCTTGATCCGTGCCTCAAACTATGCTGTGTTGGTTCATGAATTAGAGAGAAAAGGCGGCTCTCTAAAAAGTCCTTGAATTTAATGTTCATGTAGGTTTATGTAAGTAGTCTGCACTCGCCACATATTGAAACGTTTGTATTTTTATTGCAGAAATATTGAAGTCATGAAGCAGCGCCTGAAGGACCTGTGGAAAGAAGGAGCCCGGTTATGTTTGGTTCCTGGATCTACGGGAGAACTGGCAAAGGTGAGAAGGATGCAAAATTATAGATGATCCATGATGCAGTAGCTGTAAAAGATTTGTCAGGACTGTGAAGGTTACAGAAAATGCTTTTTAAATGTCATTTAACAGTGCATTATTCAGATGTTCAGTGTTTTGTCTGGTTACTTAGTCCATAAAATGAAAACCACTTCTATTTTCTTTTAACTAAAGCATACATTTTTTTCCCCTCTTCTGGACTAAACTTAATTAATAATTGTAATCAAGTTGAATCAACATCTGCCTGTAAATGTTTTGAAGTGAACATTGTGTCACAAACATGCACACAGGTGCTGCTTCTGCTGTTTTTCCATTCTCTTGTTGATTTTGGGTGGACACAGCCAGCCACTCCCATCCTAAAAAAAGCCTCCAGGTCCACCATGAGCATTTGTAACATGAGTTGCTGCGAGTCTGTGTTCGGGTTGTGGTTTATTTGTTTCCATATTCACATGCTGCTTTGTGGTGAAAGCATAAAACCATAAAAGAGACCTTTTAAGGAGATGTTTTAAAGAGAAATACAGACAGCATCCTCTTTTTATAGGCAGTATTTTACAAACTAATCCAGTATGATGTGAAAAACATGGAGATTTAAAAGCAGAAATGTGTGTTTGAGTCTTATTTATTTATCGTGTTGATAATATGTAAGATTATTGTAATGTATGCCGATTGTTTCCCCCGGCTGTGACGACGACTAATGTGTTATCTCTGCTTCACGTTGCAGGCCGTCGAGGCTTATCTAGCACAGCTGCCCTGACAGTTGTCAATGTAGCACTCTTGAGGATGTGACCACTACTGCCGGATCACGGCTGTGTTTTGGACCGATAAGGATGCCAGAGAAAATGGACTGGTTCATTCTGCTACTCGAACCTCTTACTGGGACTGAACTTGACAATTCAGACAACTCCCTCGCTTAGAGCTGGAGACTCTTTAAGGAGGGCTGGGAGAGCCTTTCTACAAAAAAAAATATAAAAACAATTAAAAAAACACAGCAAATGACTGCTTCACATTGAAGTGGACCGTCTTGTGAAGGGGCATATTTAGTGGACCTCCATGAGACTGGGTGTAACGTCGCTCTATGAAGTGCCAAGCTCTTTGTCTCTCACTACACCACTATTTGCCATTGAATGCAATGCAAATGCACTTGTGGATGTAATGAATGCTCCGCTGTTTTCATGTTTTTGCGCCTGGGTCCACCGGAATCAGGAACTTGAATCTACAACAGTCTTAAATTATTAGAGCTCCTCTTGTTTTTATTTTGCCTCTCTCTCTATGACGTTTGACTGTATAATGTAAAATGTAAAAACAAGTGATTTCTTTTAATCTTCTTTTAAATAAATTTGATAAAAATCATATTGTTTGTTGTTTGTATCTACAGAAAAGCTACAGTAAGAATGAGATGTTTCGTTGTGAGAGAAAAACATCTGTCACAGGGAGGCTCAGGCAGAATTAGGCCAAATATTCTCATAGCAAATGCACTAATGTACATAACTGCTATTGCGTCCTGATCTTGCTCTTCAACAAAAGTGGTCAAACAAGTTATTCGGGTCATCTTTTTTAAAATTTTTATATATACTCAATAAATCAATGTGTTACAGTGTAAATGGAAAGCAGAGTCATTAAAGAAAATAAGACAAGAATAGTAAGGGACAAAATAAGAGAAAAGACAACAGAGGCAACTCTGGTGCTTCTACCACAGGTCCTTTATTCCAACAGCTGTCGGACTCTTTAACACCAGCATGGCTTCATGAGTTTTGGCTGTATATTTCTTATGAGTAATTTCTTGTCTTGTGTATACGAGTTGCTGTGACAAGTGAATACCCCCGCTGTGGGCTCATGAAAGTCCATGTAATGGGAATTTTGGGATTTCTTTTCAAATACATGAAATATGTTGGAAAATAGTCACTGAAAAAATTTGTGGAGTTAGAGGTTAAAACAGTTTTCAGTCCAGGATTTTTTTTGGCCGGTCCTTAAAGGGTGGCTCGATGACACGCTGCGGCCACCCTGAGCATACCCCTGCACTCCTAGTAGAGAGATAGAGATTAATCTATCTCACTCAGAGTGTTTCAAAGTTAGTCCTGTCATTTTCTGAACTCATCTGACACATTTCAGTCGCTTCAAAATTGCTGCTTGACTGCTCCCACAAGTGGGCGTCTGCAGCATTGTAGCATATACATTTTCCTCTGTCCAGCTCTGGACAACAATTGTACACATTATAGTTAAGTTAAAAGCCGATAAGACAAACTAAAAATACTAAAAGTCCCCTTTAAATTTAATATATTGAATCAAATATACAGTCATACAAACAAGTAACCAAACCCAGCTCATAACCGTGCACTCTAAAGTATGATATCGCATAGAGACTAACAGTACTTTCAGCAGTGAGAAAACAGAAAAGCAAAAATAAAATTAGATGTGACAGACTTTGTAATCTTACATATAAATAAAGTTCTAGTTATAACTGTTGTGACAGGTTACTGGTTAATTAACTTAAGAGACTTTAATCAGAAATAGCTTAAATGATGGTGATGAATCTTGAAATATACATTTATGGATGTGATCCCTAATAAAAATATAGAGGTGGACAATAATACATAGTTTCTTTTCTTTGTATTTGTGTTTGTGTCCTTCTGTACGGTGGCCCTGAAGTGCAAAACACAACAGCAAATCAAAAAACATAACAGCAAATTCAGAAAGTTAACAGCGCTCATATTTTGAAAACATCTAAACCATGTCCTTCCAGTTCAAAGGACGGACCACCAGTCCAATCAGCGACGAGTCATGTCGCCCGAGGGTACCTACCTTTTCCGTTTTGAATTTGCTGTTGTGTTTTTTGATTTGCTATTGTTGTGTTATTTGATTTGCTATTGTGTTTTTTGATTTGTTATTGTGTTTTTTGATTTATTATTGTGTTTTTGAATTTGCTATTGTGTTTTTTGATTTGTTATTGTGTTTTTTGATTTATTATTGTGTTTTTGAATTTGCTATTGTGTTTTTACATTTGCTATTGTGTTTTATGATTTGCTACTGTGTTTTTGAATTTGCTGTTGTGTTTTGCACTTCAGGGCCACCGTACTTCTGTAATCTGACACAAACACGGACAATTACATTTGCATTTGTTGCACTTTATTTAATGTTGATTTGTTCGTGTATATACCTTTTTATACTTATATACATATATATTTATATTTTATTCGTAATTGGTGATTACTTGTTTAACTTAAAGTGGTGTATTGTAACAAAAATAATTCCCCCCCTGGGATTATTAAAGTATTTCTGATTCTGATTCTGATTCAAAATAAGTAATAATGTTTTTTTTCCTTCAATCCTGATTAAATGTTTTGTTTTACACAGTATATATTTCTATAATTTCCTAAATGTGTTTATAATGTTACCTTCCGCTTTAAGTCTTCAGTGGACTGTCATTGTCATTGTCGGTTGGTACATAAGTTTTCTGGTGACGTCATTTTCCGCAGAGCCAGCTGGATGGTGCCGACCCTTCAGCTCCTCAGCAGTCCTCTCAGACCTTTCCTCCTCCTGAGCGCTCAGACTTCATTTAACTTATGAACCAAACACAGACAGACAGTCGCGTGAACACGGACAGAGCTCCGCTGCTGTGGCTCCTCGCACAGGCCGCGCTCGTCTCGGCGGCCTGGTGTTTCACGGACATGGAGACGGGGCCTGGCGCAGGTGTATCCACGCAGCCCAACGGAGATCGCTTCAAAATCGAGGGAAGGGCGATATACCCGGGATAAAGACACAGGACTGGGTGTCCGCGGCTAGAGCGGGTGGGGGTGAAGAGTACGTGGGCTTTCTGAGGTGAGACGCAGCCACCTGTCGGTTAGTGTCAGCGAGGCTAGGCGGCGTTAGCATGGGGAGCTAACGGCAGCCTGACGTGCTGTTTCCTGGTGAGCACCGGGCAACAACAACAACAGCTGCTGCGGCTGCTGCTTTCTAACTAGTTCACAGCTTAATAACTGAGTTTGCCAGCTGAGACTGTTTCATTATGACTAACTGTCATTAGCTTTGACTCTAATTCACATAAGCTCGACCAGGCCTTCCTGTAGCTTGTAACCAAAACAAACCAGACCCCAGAGACCTGGGTGACCACCACTGATGTTTGAGTAGCAGTGCATTGAAACCAAAGGCTCCACACACACTGTGATTAGTGTTATATTAACTAGTTATTATTATTATATACTAGTTATTAGATTAGATATACTTTATCATCCCACCACAGGAAATGTACTTGTAACAGGTTCCACGGGTTGAATCCTTGAAAATGCGAATCATTCATGTTTTCAAGGTTGGAAAATACTCTTGAATTTTTGTTGATGTCTATTTGTCACTGTAATGCGGCATGGTGTTAAAATACACCGCTCACAAGCTGAGAATACAATTCACAATTATTAAAAATCAAAACATCAACTACCACCATTGAAATAATGCGAATTAGACCCAATTATTAGGCCACATGGACCGCTGCGTTCCATGACCATGCATGGCAAACAAAACTAGTAGCACCTAATTTAAAGGTGCTGGAAAAATGGAAAAACTGGTGCTTGAAGTGCTTGAAAATGTTTGAATTGTTCCGAAAAAGGTGTGGGAACCCTGGGTGACAGCAGCAGAGGAAAGTGTAGCATACCCTACAGATAGAAAAAAGAGTAAAAGGCACAAAAAAAACACAATAAACAGACAGAAAATCTATAACCTACACAATAAACACGAAAAAGTACTGAGGATAAAAGTGGCCATGATATATAAAAGAGTATTGTAATGTAAAGTGACCTAGTGTGAGAAATATTGCAAAGAAAGTGACCATGATACAAATAATATATCTCAAGGGTATACCATATATAAATAATAACTGCAAGGTATAATGAAATAAATAAAGAAAAGAATTGCAATGAACACAGGATCAGGTTTTTGTAAAGTCTCACAGCAGCGGATGAAGGACCTGCGAACCTTCCTTCTTACACCGGGGGTGTAGCAGTCGCGCTGAAGGAGCTGCTGATCAACAGGTCATGTAGGAGGTGAGAGGTTTGTCCATGATGGATGTCAGCTCTCTACATCCTCCTCTCACCTCCTATGGAGTCCAGAGGACAGTCCAGGACAGAGCTCACTCTTCTAATAAGTCTGTTGATTCTGCTCCGGTCCCTGAAATCTAAAATCTAACCACGGGCCGTGATTGGCACCCAGGCCGTACTTTGGACACCCTGCTGGTAGACACTAACCATATGCAGTGTACCTAAAATGTGATCAGATCTTCATTCGAGTCTAAAACAGATTAAAAATGACCCATTAAACAATTATTTAAGAAACATCCTATCCATCCTTTCCTTCCCTCTCCGGGTCGGGTCGTGTCGTTTAGCAGGCTTTCCAGGCATCCCTCCCCCCAGCAACGTAATTCCAGTTCTCTTTGGGGATCCAGGCGTTCAGGCCAGATGGGCATGTAGTCCCTCCACAGGTTCTGGGTCTGCCCTGGAATCCTTCTTGCCAAGGAACATCCTAATCTGATTCCAAAAAAACCTCCGCTGGCTCCTTCAACCTTTCTACTCCAGCTCCAAAGGCTGAGCCCGGTCAGCCTGCGGAGGAAGCTTCATTCGGCCGCTGTATCCGCAATCTCATCTCTATCTATTCACTACCCCAAAGTTCATGACCATAGGTGAGGGTTTGAATGTAAATGGACGAATAGAATTGAGAGTTTGTCTTCCACCTCAGCTCCTAAAAAAATACTATTGAAGAATTATTAGCAAATCTATTTAACATTAAATTGTGGGGAAAAGCCTGTGAACCTCTGGGATCATGTGAGATAGTTCATTTTGAGGGTAATTGGAGTCAGTATGTTGATCAATGGGGTTTTGAGTTTAGCTGACCCTGCCCTATTGAAAGAATATAAACCTGGGTCTTCTATCAAAGTCTGGTCTTTGCCACGCAGGTTTGCGAAGTGTACCAACAAAAGATTACAAATCCATTTCTAAAGTGTTAAAGGGTTACAAAGAAATCCA
>NC_040021.1:6221686-6231389 GCF_000972845.2 Larimichthys crocea
ATAAAAACAATTAAAAAAACACAGCAAATGACTGCTTCACATTGAAGTGGACCGTCTTGTGAAGGGGCATATTTAGTGGACCTCCATGAGACTGGGTGTAACGTCGCTCTATGAAGTGCCAAGCTCTTTGTCTCTCACTACACCACTATTTGCCATTGAATGCAATGCAAATGCACTTGTGGATGTAATGAATGCTCCGCTGTTTTCATGTTTTTGCGCCTGGGTCCACCGGAATCAGGAACTTGAATCTACAACAGTCTTAAATTATTAGAGCTCCTCTTGTTTTTATTTTGCCTCTCTCTCTATGACGTTTGACTGTATAATGTAAAATGTAAAAACAAGTGATTTCTTTTAATCTTCTTTTAAATAAATTTGATAAAAATCATATTGTTTGTTGTTTGTATCTACAGAAAAGCTACAGTAAGAATGAGATGTTTCGTTGTGAGAGAAAAACATCTGTCACAGGGAGGCTCAGGCAGAATTAGGCCAAATATTCTCATAGCAAATGCACTAATGTACATAACTGCTATTGCGTCCTGATCTTGCTCTTCAACAAAAGTGGTCAAACAAGTTATTCGGGTCATCTTTTTTAAAATTTTTATATATACTCAATAAATCAATGTGTTACAGTGTAAATGGAAAGCAGAGTCATTAAAGAAAATAAGACAAGAATAGTAAGGGACAAAATAAGAGAAAAGACAACAGAGGCAACTCTGGTGCTTCTACCACAGGTCCTTTATTCCAACAGCTGTCGGACTCTTTAACACCAGCATGGCTTCATGAGTTTTGGCTGTATATTTCTTATGAGTAATTTCTTGTCTTGTGTATACGAGTTGCTGTGACAAGTGAATACCCCCGCTGTGGGCTCATGAAAGTCCATGTAATGGGAATTTTGGGATTTCTTTTCAAATACATGAAATATGTTGGAAAATAGTCACTGAAAAAATTTGTGGAGTTAGAGGTTAAAACAGTTTTCAGTCCAGGATTTTTTTTGGCCGGTCCTTAAAGGGTGGCTCGATGACACGCTGCGGCCACCCTGAGCATACCCCTGCACTCCTAGTAGAGAGATAGAGATTAATCTATCTCACTCAGAGTGTTTCAAAGTTAGTCCTGTCATTTTCTGAACTCATCTGACACATTTCAGTCGCTTCAAAATTGCTGCTTGACTGCTCCCACAAGTGGGCGTCTGCAGCATTGTAGCATATACATTTTCCTCTGCCCAGCTCTGGACAACAATTGTACACATTAAGTTAAAAGCTGATTAGACAAAATAAAAATACTAAAAGTCCCCTCCAAATTTAATATATTGAATTAAATATACAGTCATACAAACAAGTAACCAAACCCAGCTCATAATCGTCCACTCTAAAGTATGATATCGCATAGAGACCAACTTTCAGCAGTGAGGCATTGCAGGAAGTATGTACTAAAATGAGGTTAAAAAATAAAAATAAATCCATGACTCCACCACTTCAGTCATACTAGTTCACATTGTACAATAGTAACATGGCACGGCATAGTTACATGATAGCATAATAAGGATCAAAAGGGAAAAGCATAAAAACAGAAAAGCAAAAATAAAATTAGATGTGACAGACTTTTGTAATCTTACATATAAATAAAGTTCTAGCTATAACTGTTGTGACAGGTTACTGGTTAATTAAGAGACTTCAATCAAAAATAGCTTAAATGATGGTGATGAATCTTGAAATATACATTTATGCATGTGATCCCTAATAAAATCTAGAGGTGGACAATAATACATAGTTTCTTTTCTTTGTATTCATGTTTGTGTCCTTCTGTACGGTGGCCCTGAAGTGCAAAACACAACAGCAAATCAAAAAACAGAACAGCAAATTCAGAAAGTTAACAGCGCTCATACTTTGAAAACATCTAAACCATGTCCTTCCAGTTCAAAGGACGGACCACCAGTCCAATCAGCGACGAGTCATGTCGCCCGAGGGTACCTACCTTTTCCGTTTTGAATTTGCTGTTGTGTTTTTTGATTCGCCGTTTGTGATTTGCTAGTGGTTTTCTGATTTGTGATTGTGTTTGTTGATTTGCGATGCTGGTTTACATTTGCTATGTGGTTTATGACTTGCTTACGGGGTTTTGGAAGTGGGGCTGGGGTTTTTATGATTTTGCTATGGGTGTGGTGGGTGGTGGGATTGGTTTTGTAGGTAGTGGCCTATTGTTGTTTTACATTTGCTATTGTGTTTGTATGATTTGCTACGGGCGGTTTGTAACGTGGATATTGGGTTTGTGATTCGTAGTGTGTTTTGAATGGCTCGTGTTGGTTGTTGGATTTGTTAGTGGGGGTTGATATTGGCGAATTGGGTTGTGGACATTTGCAGGGTGTGGTAGGAGTGGCGAGTGTGTTGTGAATTGGTGGCTGTGGTGTTGCACTGTCAGGGCCACCGCGTCTGTTAACTGACCACAAAACACAAACACGGACAATTACTTTTGCATTTGTGTGCACTTTTTACTGTAATTTGTTCTTGTATATACTTTTATATTTATTACATTAATTTATATTTATTCGTAATTGGTGATGATTGTTACTTAAAAGTGGTAGTTAACATCCCCGGGATTATTAAAGTATCTCTGATCTGATTTCAAAATAAGTAATAATGTTTGTCTTCCCTTCATCTGCGTATAATGTTTTGTTTGCACAGGTTATTATATGTAGTAGATCTAGTAATATGTTTATAATGTTACCTTCCGCTTTAAGTCTTCAGTGGACTGTCATTGTCATTGTCGGTTGGTACAATAAGTTTTCTGGTGACGTCATTTTCCGCAGAGCCAGCTGATGGTGCCGACCCTTCAGCTCCCTCAGCAGCTCCTCTCAGACTCCTCCTCCTCCTGAGCGGCTCAGACTTCATTTTAACTTATTGAACCAAACACAGACAGACAGTCATGTTGAACACGGACAGAGCTCCGCTGCTGTGGCTCCTCGCACAGGCCGCGCGTCTCGGCGGCTGGTGTTTCACGGACATGGAGACGGGGCCTGGCGCAGTGTGTACCACGCAGCCCAACGGAGATCGCTTCAAAATCGAGGGAAGGGCGATAGTACCCGGGATAAGACACAGGACTGGGTGTCCGCCGCTAGAGTCCGTGGAGGGTGAAGAGTACGTGGGCTTTTTGAGGTGAGACGCAGCCACCATCCTGTGTTAGTGTCAGCGAGGCTAGGCGGCGTTAGCATGGGGAGCTAACGGCAGCCTGACGTGCTTGTCCTGGTGAGCACGGCGCAACAACAACAACAGCTGTGTGCTGCTGCTTCTCTAACTAGTTCACAGCTTAATAACTGAGTTTGCCAGCTGAGACTGTTCATTATGACTAACTGTCACTTAGCTTTGGCTAATTCATCATAAGCTCGACCAGGCCTTCCTGTAGCTTGTAAACCAAAACAAACCAGACCCCAGAGACCGTGTGACCACCACTGATGTTTGAGTAGGCAGTGCATTGAAACCAAAGGCTCCACACACACTGTGATTAGGTATATAACTTATTTTTTATTATATACTAGTTATTAGATTAGATTATACTTTATTCATCCCACCACGGGGGAACATGTTACTGTTGTTAACAGCAAGCAGAGAAAAATCGAATTTTGTTATAGCCCAAAACAGTCACAAAGTACAATTCACAATCAAGGGGCTCAACTACCACCTGTTTACAAAAGCGTAGAGTGCACCCTCTGTCCTTAGCCTCGGTTCGAGTGCGGAAAAAACTTGCCCACCAAAACCTTACAGGGGAAAATGGGAAGAAACCTAGGGGACAGAGGGGATTCCTCTCCAGGCGGGGGTAGATGTCCGTTGCAGACATTACAAAACTTTCTATGGCAAAATGATGATCACAAATGATGAATGATGAATTGTAACGATATGGCTACGAATAAACGATGACGTCGTGGATCACGCAGACCACGGATCCCAGAGACCGCGTGACAGAGCACAGAAAACGAGGGAAAAAGTGTAGCCATACACTACAGATTAGAAAAAAGAGTATAAAGGCACAAAAAAAAACACAATAAACAGACAGAAATCTCTAACCTACACAATAAACACGAAAAAGTACTGAGGATAAAAGTGGCAGCATGTATATAAAAGAGTATTGTAATGTAAAGTGACCATAGTGTGAGAAATATTGCAAAGAAAGTGACCATGATACAATAATAACATATATAAAATAATAACTGCAAGGTATAATGAAATAAATAAAGAAAAGAATTGCAATGAGACATGATCAGGTGTTGTAAAGTCTGACAACAGCAGGGATGAAGGACCTGCGAACCCTTCCTTCTTACACCGTGGGGTTGCAGTGCAGCTGAAGGAGGCTGTCCCACCGTGTCATGTGAGAGGTGTTGTCCATGATGGATGTCAGCTTAGCTCACATCCTTCTCTATGGAGTCCAGAGGACAGTCCAGGACAGAGCTCACTCTTCTAATAAGTCTGAGTTCTGCTCCTGTCCCTGAAATCTAAAATCTAACCACGGGCGTGATTGGACACCCAGGCCGTACTTTGGACATCCCTGCTGTAGACACTAACCATATGCAGTGATCCTAAATGTGATCAGATCTTCATTCGAGTCAAAAATAAGTTAAAAAATGACCCCATAAACATATTTCCTCCCTCTCTCCTTCGGGTCGGGTCGTGTCAGTTTAGCAGGGCTTTCCAGGATCCCTCCCCCAGCAACGTATTCCAGTTCCTCTTTGGGGATCCAGGCGTCCCAGGCCAGATGGGCTATGTGTCCCTCCAGCGGTTCTGGGTCTGCCCTGGATCCTTCTTGCCAAGGAGAGCATCCTAATCTGAGTCCAAAAAAACCTCCGTGGCTCCTTGACCCTTTCTACTCCAGCTCCAAAAGGCTGAGCCCGGTCAGCCTGCGGAGGAAGCTCATTTCGGCCGCTTGTATCCGCAATCTCATCTCTATCTATCCACTACCCCAAAGCTCATACCTAGGTGAGGGTTGAATGTAAATGGACTATAGAATTGAGAGTTTGTCTTCCACTCAGTTCCTAAAATAAATACTTATTAAGAATTATTTAGCAATCTATTTAACATTAAATTGTGGGGAAGCCTGTGAACCTCTGGGATCTGTGAGATAGTTCATTTGGGGTAATTGGAGTAGTGTGTTGATCAATGGGTTTTGAGTTTAGCTGACCCTGCCCTATTGAAAGAATTATAAACCTGGGTCTTCTATCAAAGTCTGGTCTTTGCCACGCAGGTTTGCGAAGTGTACCAACAAAAGATTACAATCCATTCTAAAGTGTTTAAAGGGTTACAAAGAAAATCAGGGGCACCTGTAAGGATCTACAGGCCTCTCATGTTAATGTTTATTAGTGCACTGTCAGACAAACACGGACTAGAGGTTGTGTAGGAAGGAAAGGATAGAAAGGAGAAAGCTCAGGACCAGGGTGCTTGACATCAATGACTTCAAACTATGACTTCTGGATTGTAACCGTAAATTTACAAGACAACGTCAGGGTATCTGTTTGTGTGAACTGAAGCCTCAACAAAGGTTGATCATGCAGGAAGTCCTGAGGAGAGAGAGTTCATGCAAGGAAGCACACCCACATAGAGATGAAGCAGTTTTTGCAAGTCGATCATTCATGTTGGATTTTTGCTCAGTTAAGTAAAAGTTGTGTTATTTTAATTACATTTATGAGCAACTTTCTTGCAAACACTGTAAATGTTCCACTACTTCATCGTGATTTTTAGGCGATGTTGTTGATCGTTTTCAGAGATTGGCCAGTTGAACTGTTTCATTATGTATGACTAATGACTAATAAACTCAACAAAGCTCTTTAACCCAACATTGTTGACTGAATCTTGTTACCTTCTCTTGTTACAGAAACTGATGGAAGTTTTGCTGTGAATGACGTCCCCTCAGGATCTACGTTATAGAATTACCCCCCCAATTATAGATTTGACCAGTACGTGTTGATATCAAATCCAAGGGCAAAATGAGGTGAGATCTTACCACAAGCAGGAGCAAAAAATAATCCAATCCTATAATATATATTCTTTAGCACTGAAGTAACCGTGTGTCATTTTACAGGGCGCGTCTTTTCAATACATCAACCCTCAGAAGTCATTCGCCAGCCATATCCTCTTCAAATCGGGCTAGTGGCCCTCAAAGCTACTTCATGAAGAGAGAAACCTGGGCTGGACAGATTCCTCATGAACCCAATGGTAAAGAAATAGATGTTGCTGCACTGAACCTGGTTAATTTTATATGGTGTATTTCCTCGGGGTTAGAAGATGTCCAACTCATCAAAAGAGTGTAGATTGAGGTCATGTGGAATGGGGGGATGATGGGTAAAAATAATGTCCAGTGCTTCTAGCTCTTCTTTTTTTTTTAATGATTGTCTTTGTTGGTCTGCAGGTTATGATGATGGTTCTTCCCTGTGATCATTGTTCTACTGCCCCAGTGGTCAACACCAATGACCCCGAGTGAGAAAGGTAAGGATCACCTAATTGTATGAATACGTCAAACTTATACCGTGTCCGCGTCTTACTTTGTGTGAGCACATCATAACTGTGAGAAATGTCCATGTGCCTTCAATCCTCCGTCCCCAACTGTTTTTTTCACTTCACAGGAAATCGAGCAGTCCATGAACATGTGAGCCCCAACCCTGGCTTCCAGACGTCTCTGAGCTCGTGACCAAGTTCTTTTCCGGCTCCAAGGGCTCAGTAAAGCAGGTGGCAGCAGCAAGGGCACAAGGCCAGCTGCCAAGAGGAGGTAGTACTGTACGCATGTGCTCAGTCTGCCCTACTGAAGCTTGAGTTCGCCAGGAAGCGATTTTTAAGCCTTTTTTTTTTTTTTTTTCTCTGGGTCATTGTTACAGTTTTCTTTATTGATGGATGTTTTGAGCACATCTATTTTCTATATGCTGTTGGAAACTGAGAAAAAAAAAAAAAGATTTTTTTTTTCATACTGCACTGATAGAATTTCTTAAACCCTTCATTTGCTCTATACTTTCTACATGCGACTCTACATTCATCATCTCTTCTGTGCTAACCCCTCCCTTGTGCCTTTTCCACTGCTGCTGTCCCACTACCCGAAAGAGAACATATATACAGAGGTTTCTTGTGTTTGTTTGTTTCTTTTTTCCAATTTAGTATACGACTTGAATGAAGATTAATTGAATTTTGACTGTAAATTCTTATTTAAAATCCTAGAAAAATAAATTGCAATGGTATATAAAAAACCTTATGTTTTTTTTGTTTTTAATTTCAGACCATCTAATTTGTTTTTGAGAGTGAAACACATGGCCTTCTCATTTTTGACTATACGCACGTAGTGTACAGCCAGAATTCAATACTGTCGTTACGTGCTAAGATGTATAAATTAAAATGTTATCAATGGCATGTTCAAAGTGTGAAAGAGCTGTTGGTTGCTTTCAAGATCTCTAGAGTGTAACTGGCTTTACTTTAATAAACGGACTGTAAAGTCTATTAAAGTCCTGATAAAATGTGTCTGTGATAAATATCCCATTCTTGATAAGTCGATCACCGTTGTTGATAGGATGAAACACTGCTATTAAATTAATCAAATTTGACAAATAATCCCAGTCAGCGTCCAGTTCTAGTTTTTCCAGAGCTTCGTTGTATACATGTCTTTCATCTATATGTGTGTTATGAGCTCCAAATACGCTTTAATTCAGAGACAAGTGAGTAAATCCCTCTGATGATGACGCTGTGTTAAGCAGCTGAAATGGTCTGGTAAATTGCATATAGTTTGGGATTTTTTGCTGTTTCAGGGTGTGTTGAAGGTATTTTTTTTTTTTTTTTTTTTTTTTAATAAAATAATAGTAATATGCCGTCCAATGCGCAGATTCGAAGGGGCCACTGAGCGGGCGACTAAGCCTCCACACACGGGGCGAATTAACTCCACACACTACCACCAGCCCATTTAAAAGAGGGTTTTAACGGTTGAAATCACATGTTGGGCCACACAGTTTTGCATCACCTGTAGAGTGTGAACTCCAGTGTACAAAGGCTGGGTCCTTGCTGCAGTGGGTCCAGTGTTTGGTTCCAACCTGTGGCCCTTGTGCAGTAAATCCCCCCCCCACTCTCTCTCCTTCCTGTAACTATCCGTTAGTGTCAAAAAAAATTATATTTAAAAACAATGTTCCACTTCTTTAGGCCTCTAAAAACAGAATCCAACCATTACTTTTGCTGTGTTTTTAAACAGGTACCATGCCTGTCAAGTTGAACACAGCATAAACTATACATCTACACCTCATTGGCTATCAAACTATGGGATATTAAGGAATGAGGCTAGTAATATCTTCAGGTTCTTCATGGTCCTTTTAAGCTCCGTAATTTATAGACACCAGGAAACTAGCTTTATGCAATCTACTCAAACCGAGAAAAAACCATGAGGACTGTTTCAGCCGTGCGCTGGTGAATACTTACAGCGGCAGGAGAGTGTTGTATGTGGGATTGACACAAAAACTACTGACACCAGTTTATGTGATAAAGGAACATGTCAGTTAGTGCAACAGTTGTTTATTTTTGAGTTTTTTGGACAACAATGGAGGCTTATGACACAGAGGAGTAACCTATATCAAACTTTGGCTACACAGGCGATTGTTGTTAATAAGATCAGTTCACTGTTGGTTTTGGTTTTTCTTTGTTTTGTTGGGTTCAAAAAAATCATAGAGTATTCACTAACATTAAAGGTCCAGTGTGTAAGATATAGGCATGAACTCAACTGTGGTTCTAGTTAGGGCCTTTTGTGTTTTTTGCATGTAGCCAACGTCCACATGCTAGGGAGGAGGAGGTGAAGCGCGAGGGGGTGCCAATACTCAAACTGATATGACTAAAATCCTACACTGCCCTTTAATAATGTGTACGTTGGAAAGTCGTTCTGCTCCTTAACCAGTCGCCCCCCTTTTTGTACACTCATCCATGGCACGTTAGTTTTATGACTCAACTGTTGGAGGGGTAAAGGATTTTTCATTTCTAAAAAAAAAAGATTTACAAGTACACAACCACATCAGATCAGATTCAACCGTCTGATGCTGCAAAATGTTCATGCTTAAATGAGCATAATCTGCTCTTTGAGTTTGTATTGGCTGTTTATCAAGTAAACACAGACCGCTTTCACAAGACTGCACAGAGCACAACAGCGACGATTCACTCACGAAGCACTTTTGCCTTTGAGCGGACACAAAAGCACAGAGTTTTGGGAGGAGAGATAACATTTGCATTTACATCATTAAATATACGTTAAAGTGCAATAATTTACAAGCATCACTCGTCAAGAGAGAAGTTGCTTCATATCATGTGGTCAATGAATATTGACGGAGTGTTAATCCATCAGGCAATCTCATTATCTTGTTACAAACTGTGAAGCTAATGCGGCTGTTAAATGCATGATAATTTACAGATTAGCCTGAAACACCAAGATCAAACATCGATTGCACGAGCCATGACAGAAAACACAAAGCTAAACTTCACTAAACACTGATTACACTAAGCAATTTACATTTCCATTGGTGAGGTGTAAACTCGTGCACTCTGTCTTTATACCTTAACTTACTTGCACTGCACTGTTTCGCTACCAAAGCTTTCTTTTTTTCGTGCAAAGTGCGCAGTCGCATAACGAAGGATTGTTTTGCGTATGCACGCTCGTCTGCGGACAGTCTCAGGTTCCAGCGATTTACCACTGCCCCCGCCTGCCCTACCCCACCCTT
>NC_040021.1:6231399-6246829 GCF_000972845.2 Larimichthys crocea
TTGGCTAAAAGGAAAAGTTGTTTTGTCTTTTTCCTTTAATTAAATATTGATATGAATGAACCACACGGTTAGCGAAATCTTTAGCAATGCTGATGATATGACATATTAAAACCTTGTGATTGTCTGATTTTTCTGATGATAAAGTTGTTTTTAACATTTCATGGAACATGAGTTACACTTTGTTACTCTCATGTTCCATGAAATGGATTCATGGAACATTGACATCTCAATCAATATGAACCATGTTAATACAAAGATGGGGCAGATTTCTTTCTCACATGAACAGAATAATAATAATAATCGTAATTGGTGATTACTTGTTTAACTTAAACTGGTGTATTGTAACAAAAATAATTCCCCCCCTGGGATTATTAAAGTATTTCTGATTAAAATAATTCCCCCCCTGGGATTATTAAAGTATTTCTGATTCTGATTCTGATTCAAAATAAGTAATAATGTTTTTTTTCCTTCAATCCTGATTAAATGTTTTGTTTTACACAGTATATATTTCTATAATTTCCTAAATGTGTTTATAATGTTACCTTCCGCTTTAAGTCTTCAGTGGACTGTCATTGTCAGTGTCGGTTGGTACAATAAAGTTTTTCTGGTGACGTCATTTTCCGCAGAGCCAGCTGATGGTGCCGACCCTTCAGCTCCCTCAGCAGCTCCTTCTCAGACCTTCTCCTCCTCCTGAGCGCTCAGACTTCATTTTAACTTATTGAACCAAACACAGACAGACAGTCATGCTGAACACGGACAGAGCTCCGCTGCTGTGGCTCCTCGCACAGGCCGCGCTCGTCTCGGCGGCCTGGTGTTTCACGGACATGGAGACGGGGCCTGGCGCAGGTGTATCCACGCAGCCCAACGGAGATCGCTTCAAAATCGAGGGAAGGGCGATAGTACCCGGGATAAAGACACAGGACTGGGTGTCCGCCGCTAGAGTCCTGGTGGAGGGTGAAGAGTACGTGGGCTTTTTGAGGTGAGACGCAGCCACCTGTCGGTTAGTGTCAGCGAGGCTAGGCGGCGTTAGCATGGGGAGCTAACGGCAGCCTGACGTGCTGTGTCCTGGTGAGCACCGGGCAACAACAGCAGCAGCTGCTGCTGCTGCTGCTTCTCTAACTAGTTCACAGCTTAATAACTGAGTTTGCCAGCTGAGACTGTTTCAGTATGACTAACTGTCACTTAGCTTTGACGCTAATTTCATCATAAGCTCGACCAGGCCTTCCTGTAGCTTGTAACCAAAACAAACCAGACCCCCAGAGACCTGTGTGACCACCACTGATGTTTAAGTAGCAGAGCATTGAAACCAAAGGCTCCACACACACTGTGAATTAGTGTTATATAACTAGTTATTATTATTATATACTAGTTATTAGATTAGATATACTTTATTCATCCCACCATGGGGAAATGTACTTGTTACAGCAGCAGAGGAAAATCTAATTTGTAAAGCCCAAAGTCACATAGTGCATCTGCCTCGGAGGGCTTTACAATCTGTACAGGGAGTGACACCCTCTGTCCTTAGACCCTCGGTTCGAGTGAGGAAAAACTTGTCCTCAAAAAAACATTTTAACAGGGAAAAAATGTGGAAGAAACCTCAGGAAGAGCCACAGAGGAGGGATCCCTCTCCCAGGACGGACAGACGTGCAATGGATGTCACGTGTACAGGACAAATTAACACAAACATATTGTACAATTACAATAACTGACAAAATGACAATGAATCACAATGAATGATAAAAATGATTACAGTAACAGATATGGTAGTAATAATATATGTAGTGGACGTCGTGCAGGATCACAGCAGCAGCCACGATCCACGAGAACCTGCTGGACGACAGAGCACAGAAACTCCGGGGAAGTTTGGTTAGTAAAAGTGTAGCATACACTACAGAATTAGAAAAAAAAGAGTATAAAAGGCAACAAAAAAAACCCACAATAAACAGACAGAAAGATCTATAACCTACACAATAAACACGAATAAGTACTGAGGATAAAAGTGGCATGATATATAAAAAGAGTATTGTAATGTAAAGTGACCATAGTGTGAGAAATATTGCAAAGAAAGTGACCATGATACAAATAATATTATTGCAAGGGTAGTATATGGTATAAATGAAATAAAAAATAAAGAAAAGAATTGCAATGAGACATGATCAGGTGTTGTAAAGTCTGACAGCAGCAGGGATGAAGGACCTGCGATCCTCTCCTTCTTACACCGTGGGTGTAGCAGTCTGCAGCTGAAGGAGCTGCTGATCCCACAGTGTCATGTAGGAGGTGAGAGGTGTTGTCCATGATGGATGTCAGCTCAGCTAACATCATCCTCTCACCCACTTCCTCTATAGAGTCCAGAGGACAGTCCAGGACAGATCTCACTCTTCTAATAAGTCTGTTGAGCCTGCTCCTGTCCCTGAAATCTAAAATCTAACCACGGGCCGTGATTGGCACCCAGGCCGTACTTTGGACATCCCTGCTGTAGACACTAACCATATGCAGTGTTATCCTAAAATGTGATCAGATCTTCATTCGAGTCCTAAAACTAGATTAAAAATGACCCAGTTAAACTATTTCCTTCCACTCTCCGGGGTCGGGTCGTGTCAGTTTAGCAGGGCTTTCCAGGCATCCCTCCCCCCCAGCAACGTATTCCAGTTCCTCCTTTGGGGATCCCGAGGCGCTCCCAGTCCAGATGGGCTATGTAGTCCCTCCAGCAGGTTCTGGGTCTGCCCTGGAATCCGTCTTGCCAAGGAAGCATCCTAATCTGATGTCCAAAAAAACCTCCGCTGGCTCCTTTCGACATTTTCTACTCCAAGCTCCGAGCTCCAAAGGCTGAGCCCGGTCAGCCTGCGGAGGAAGCTCATTTCGGCCGCTTGTATCCGCAATCTCATCTCTATCTATTCACTACCCCAAAGCTCATGACCATAGGTGAGGGTTTGAATGTAAATGGACTATAGAATTGAGAAGTTTGTCTTCCAGCTCAGCTTCCTAAAATAAATACTTATAAATTTATTTAGCAAATCTATTTAACATTAAAGTGTGGGGAAAAGCCTGTGAACCTCTGGGATCATGTGAGATAGTTCATTTTGAGGGTAATTGGAGTCAGTATGTTGATCAATGGGGTTTTGAGTTTAGCTGACCCTGCCCTATTGAAAGAATATAAACCTGGGTCTTCTATCAAAGTCTGGTCTTTGCCACGCAGGTTTGCGAAGTGTACCAACAAAAGATTACAAATCCATTTCTAAAGTGTTAAAGGGTTACAAAGAAATCCAGGGGCACCTGTAAGGATCTACAGGCCTCTCATGTTAATGTTTATTAGTGCACTGTCAGACAAACACTGGACTAGAGTGTTGTGTAGGAAAGGATAGAAAGGAGAAAGCTCAGGACCAGGGTGACTTGAAATCAATGACTTCAACTATGATTGTACCCGTAAATTCTACAAGACAACGTCAGGGTATCTGTTTGTGAACTGAAGCTCAACAAAAGGTTGATCATGCAGGAAAGTCCTGAGGAGAGCAGTTCATGCAAGGAAGCACACCAACATCAGAGATGAAGCAGTTTTGCAAGTCGATCATTCATGTTGGATTTTTGCTCAGTTAAAAGTAAAAGTTGTGTTATTTTAATCACATTCATGCAGCAACTTTCTTGCAACACACTGTAAATGTTCCACTACTTCATCGTGATTTTTAGGCGATGGTTGGATCCGTTTCCAGAGATTCAGCCAGTTGAACTGTTTCATTATGTATGACTAATGACTAATAACTCAACAAAGCCTCTTTAACCCTAACATTGTTGACTGAATCCTTGTTACCTTCTCTTGTTACAGAACTGATGGAAGTTTTGCTGTGAATGATGTCCCCTCAGGATCCTACGTTATAGAAATTATCACCCCTAATTATAGATTTGAACCAGTACGTGTTGATATCACATCCAAGGGCAAAATGAGGTGAGATCTTACCACAAGCAGGAGCAACAATAATGCAATCCTAATATATATATTCTTTAGCACTGAAGTAACTGTGTCATTTTACAGGGCGCGTCTTGTCAACTACATCAAGCCCTCAGAAGTCATTCGCCAGCCATATCCTCTTCAAATCAGGGCTAGTGGCCCTCAAAGCTACTTCATGAAGAGAGAAACCTGGGGCTGGACAGATTTCCTCATGAACCCAATGGTAAAGAAAATAGATGTTGCTGCACTGAACATGCTTAATATATATGGTGTATTCCCTCGGGGGTAGAAAGATGTCCAACTCATCAAAAGAGTGTAGATTGAGGTCATGTGGAAATGGGGGGATGATGGGATAAAAATAGTCCAAGTGCTTCTAGCTCTTTTTTTTTTTTTAATGATTTGTCTTTGTTGGTCCTGCAGGTTATGATGATGGTTCTGCCCCTGCTGATCATTGTTCTACTGCCCAAGGTGGTCAACACCAATGACCCAGAGATGAGAAAGGTAAGAAATCACCTAATTTGTATGAATACGTCAAACTTATACCGTGTCCGCGTCTTATCTTGTGTGAGCACATCATAACTGTGAGAAATGTCCCCATGTGCCTTCAATCCTCCATCTCCAACTGTTTTTTTTAACTTCACAGGAAATCGAGCAGTCCATGAACATGCTGAGCCCCAACCCTGAGCTTCCAGACGTCTCTGAGCTCGTGACCAAGTTCTTCTCCGGCTCCAAGGGCTCTAGTAAAGCAGGTGGCAGCAGCAAGGGCACAAGGCCAGCTGCCAAGAGGAGGTAGTACTGTACGCATGTGCTCAGTCTGCCTAATGAAGCTTGAGTTACGCCATTGGAAGCGATTTTTAAGCCTTTTTTTTTTTTTCCTCTGGGTCTGTTGTACAGTTTTCTTTATTGATGGATGTTTTGAGCACATCTTGATTTCTAATATGCTGTTGGAAACTGAGAAAAAAAAAAGATTTTTTTTTTTCATACTGCACTGATAGAAATTTCTTAAACCCTTCATTTGCTCTATACTTTCTACATGCAACTCTACTATTCATCATCTCTCCTGTGCTAACCCTCCCTTGTGCATTTTTCCACTGCTGCTAGTCCCACTACCCGAAAGAGAACATATATACAGAGAGTTTCTTGTGTTTGTTTGTTTTTTTCCAATTTCAGTAATACGACTGTGAATGAAGATTAATTGAATTTTAAGACTGATAAATTCTTATTTAAAATCCTAGATAAATAAATTGCAATGGTATATAACAACCTTATGTTTTTTTGTTTTTAATTTCAGACCATCTAATTTGTTTTTGAGAGTGAACACATGGCCTTCTCATTTTTTGAACTATTACGCAGCGTAGTGTACAGCCAGAATTCACATACTGTACGTTACGTGCTATAAGATGTATAAATTAAAATGGTTATCAATGGCATGTTCAAAGTGTGAAAGAGCTGTGTGGTTGCTTTCAAGATCTCTAGAGTGTAACTGGCTTTACTTTTAATAAAGCGGACTGTAAAGTCCATATTAAAGTCCTGATAAAATGTGTCTGTGATAAATATCCTAAGTTCTTGATAAGTCGATCACCGTTGTTGATAGGATGGATACAATGCTGGATTATAAGTGAATCAAATTTGACAAAATAATCCCAGCTCAGCGTCCGGTTTCAAATTTTTCCCAGAGCTTTCCATTGTATCACATGGTCTTTATCATCTAATATGTGTGTTACTGAGCTCACAAGTCAACAGATTAATCTCCGAGACAAGTGAGTAAACTCCCATCTGATGATGAAGACTCTGTAATGCAGCTGAAATGTCTGGTAAATTGCCATTAAGTTTGGGATTTTTTGCTGTTTCAAAGGTGATGCAGGATTCGAACCGGGGCCCACTGCAGCGAGGACTATAGCCTCCACACACGGGGCGGCTGCTTAACCTACTACGCTACCAACCGCCCCATTTAAAAGAGGTTTTAAGGGTTAAGAAATCACATGTTGGGCCCCCAGTTAGCTCACCTGGTAGAGCGTGAACTCCCAGTGTACAAAGGCTGGGTCCTTGCTGCGGTGGTCCAGTGTTCGGTTCCAACCTGTGGCCCTTTGCTGCATGTAATCCCCCCCCCCCTCTCTCTCCTTACCTTCTTGTAACTATCAGATAGTGTTCAAAAATTATCTTTAAAAAACACTGTTTCACTTCTTTAGGCCTCTAAAAAAGAATCCAACAATTACTTTTTGCTGTGTTTAAACAGGTATCATGCCTGTCAAGTTGAACACAGCATAACTATACACTATACCTCATTGGACTGAATTTAAGAGACCTGTGTCAGGCAAACTGAGGCCCTAACCTATAGGAAGTTAAGGAATGAGGCTAGTAATATCTTCAGGTTTCTTATGGTCCTTTTTAAGCTCAGTAATTTACTAGACACCAGGAAACTAGCTTTATGCAAATCCTACTCAAACATGAGAAAACCATTGAGGACTGTTTTCAGCCGTGCGCTGGTGAATACTCCCAGCAGCAGGAGAGTGTATGTGGGATTGACACAAAAACTACTGCACCCATGTTTATTGTGAATAAAGGAACATGTCAGCTAGTGCAACAGTGTTGTTTATTTTTGAGTTTTTGGACAACAATGGAGGCTTATGACACAGAGGAGTACACTATATCAAACTTTGGCTACACAGGCGATTGTTGTTAGTAAGATCAGTTCACTGTTGGTTTTGGTCTTTTCATGTTTTGTTGGTTTCAAAGAAAAATATAGATTATCACTAACAATTAAAGGTCCAGTGTGTAAGATATAGGCATAAACTCAACTGTGGTTCTACTTAGGGCCTTTTGTGTTTTTTGCATGTAGCCAACGTATTTACTTCCACATGCTAGGGAGGAGGAGGTGAAGCGAGGGGGTTGCAATCAGCAACTAGATACGACTAAATCCTACACACTGCCCCTTTAATAATGTGTACTGTTGGAAAGTCTGTTCTGCTCCTTAACAACAGTCGCCCTTTTTGTACACATCATCCATGGCACGTTAGTTTTATGACTCAACTGTTGGAGCGGGTAAGGATTTGTCATTTCTAAAAAAAAGAATTTACAAGTACAAACCACATCAGATCAGATTCAACACGTCTGATGCTGAAAATGTTCATGCTTTAAATGAGCATAATTCTGCTCTTTGAGTTTGTATTTGGCTGTTCTTATCAGTAAACACAGACTCGCTTTCACAGAACTGCACAGACGCACAAAGAGCACAGATTCACTCACGAAGCACTTTTGCCTTTGAGCGGAACAAAAGGCACAGAGTTTTGGGAGAGAGATAACATTTGACATTTACATCATTAAAATACGTAAAAGTGCAATAATTTACAACAGCATCACTCGTCAGAGAGAAGTTGCTTCAAATATCATGTGTAATATGAATATTGACAGGAGTGTATAATCCATAGACAATCTCATATATCTTGTTACAACTGTGAAGCTAATGCGGCTGTAAATGCATGATAATTTACAGATTAGCCCTTGAAACACAAGATCAAACATCGATTGCAAGAGCCATGACAGAAAACAAAAGATAACATTCACTTAAACACTGATGTACACTAAGCAATTTACATTTACAATTGGTGAGGTGTAAAATCAGTGAAATATGTTCTTTATACTATAAATTACTTGAAATGAGTAATGTGTAAGCCTACAATATTCCCTTTATATACAGTGCAAGTGAGCAGTAGAATAAAGAAGGATTATATGAGCTTTAAAGGACAGGTTCAGAGATTTTACTCACTGTGTGTACATTAAGGTATGTTGTTACTAGTCCCTTTTTATAAAGTGATTCCTTCACACTGTAACTCCACTGTAAGAGATCAGGAACAAAATCCACACTCCTCATTACTGTACTTTAAAAAATCAATTTGAGGCTTCAGCAGAGTTCAAATGAACACAGGTTAGCACTGTCTGCGTGGGTTCTCTCCAGGTACTCTGGCGTCCTCCCACAGTCCAAAGACATGCACTTAACAGGTGACTCTAAATTGCCCGTAGGTGCGTATGTGAGTGTGTACCCCACTTCTCCAACTGTGTCCAACTGGGATAAGCAGCCACAATGAGAATAAGTGGTTACAGAGGGATGAAATGTATGAGATAATTCAACATGATGGTATGACTGGGATGAGCGTTCATGCACATCTTAAGATATTCTTGAAGGATGTAATTGATTATCTGTCATCAGTGTTAAATATATAGATTCCCTATACAGTCCAGCCTCATTATAACAACTTCAGAATGTAAAGCTTCATGAAGAGTGTTATATAAACTAGAAACACAGTAAAGGGAATGTTATAGTACTGATAATTGGCTCAAAGAACACAGTTATATAAACAGCATTCACTCCCCTTGTGATTCATTAAGATCACTTTGTAGAGATCTGTTCTCACTTTGACATTCAAGGATATATTTCTATTGATGTGGAGTGTCAAAGAAAACACAAAGAAATCCATTTAGATTCAACTTCCAAGGGCAGTGAGGACTTTTTCAAAAGCGCTGCATTCTGTGTAAAGTTATTGGCAATGAAGCAGCTTGAAGCCTTCAACAAAATCAAACTGGACTGAATTAAATATAAACACGTACATTAATAGCAACGATAAAGAACTGCAGTAATGGGGAAAATAGAACATGATTTGATAAAGGGATGTGGACATCCCCATCCACTGTACTTGTACTGTGTATTGAATGTGTATATATGTTATTCTTCTGCTTTACGTGTCATAATTTGACACTTATTGTACTGTCAGATATGTTTTTTTTCCACATTAAATTACATATACTCCTTTTCCATTATTTAATCAGAATCCAAAGATGTTTTTCAGAAGACGTCACCCACGTCATTTTCTGTGTACGTGTGGTGGAAGCTTCGAGTTTTCACATCACACTTGTGAAAGCTGCATGTTGGACCACGATTGGCTCCTAAACTAGTTGTAAAATCCTGTTAAGTAAACAGCCCTGTGGAGTCTGCACATACATCATTCTGCACGGTGAACGCCAACAGCTAAGTGAAGTATAAGTCAACAACACATTTCTTAATGGCATGGGATCATAAGAAGTATTTCTGCACCCTAGATTGTATTCCCCATCTCACTTTACCACCACTATGGAGAGGAGGATATTAACATGTGAGTATTGTATTAAAAGAGTGCTCCACTGACTTAGCATTGCATACCTGTAACATTGTTGGAGGAGATTTGGGTGCGTTAAGCAGAAATGAGGAGCGTGCTACAGAGGGTCTTGTAAACTCACTTATTTCTAACTCCACACCTCCAGATTTCTCGGTCTTTAGACCCAACCAACACTGACTCAAGTGACATCGCTTGAGTCACTTCATCAGCTCTCTCTGGAGCCACAAAAGGTTTCATACAACTTTGTTCATATGCAGTAATAATCCTGTAAACAGACTTGTAAAATCAGTGGAGTCCCCCTTTAAGACTTTTAAATTGAAATAACCTGAACCCATCCTTTAACTTTTAACTTTTATACAAGTGTGTGGTCATGAGGTTCCTTCTCTGCAATAATCTAGAATGGCAGTTCATGTGCTGCATCAGGCTCAGCTCATTTTCCACCAACTTTTTGTACTGTAACACAAAAATCACATGCAGCACTTCATGCTGAAGATGACCACTGACTACTGTTTATATATCAAGAAGATCCACGTGTGAGCAAAAGCAGCAAGTCTGCTCTAATGCTGCAGAGCCACATCAAGTCATTTTATTGTTGACATTTTGGTTTTGCCCACACCAGTACAGCTTGTCCTCGCCTCTCCGCCTCCTCCTCCACTGGCAGAGCAGGAGCATGCGGAAGGTCTTCTGAAAGGTCTTGTTGCACAGGGCGTAGCACATGGGGTTGATGGTGCTGTTGACGTAGCACAGCCAGTAGCCCAGGTGCCACAGGGACGTGGGGATGCACTCGGCACAGAAAGTGGAGATGAGCACCATGATGTTATACGGCGTCCATGTGAGGATAAAGGCCAGGAGGATGGCGCTGAGAGTCTGGGCTGCCTTCTTCTCCTTCACCAGCACGTTCCTCTTCCTCTTGGTGATCTGGTTCTTCAGGACAGGGTCCATGGGTTTGGAGGTGGTGGAGGAGGAAGGTGAGGCGTTTTTGGTCGGCTGCTCTGCTTCAGGCAGGCAGGGTGTTGCAATTTTAGGATTGCCGTTTTTGCCCTTTGAGCCAGGTTTGAACTTATAAGAGATGTGCTTTTTACTGTTCTTCTGAGGAGGAGTGGAAAAATACTGATCTTCTACGTAATCAGTCACCTGCCCGTTCTTATTACTTTGTCCACTACCTTGCTCTTTGAACGATCCTTCTGGGGTATCTATTGAAACATGATGCTCTTCCTCTTCAGATGAAGTGTAGCTGTTGAAGGAAGTGATCTGATCTGCTTTCACCCATGCGTCATCTGATCTCGTGGTAGTTTTAGTGGCATTACTTTGGTTCGATGAGGACCAGGAGGCCTGACTCCGGTCTCTCCTCTCTCTGGTGAAGTGAAAGCAAGAATGAATGATAGTTTTCTGCGGTTTAGTCCCCTCTAGAACATTTTCTGTTGCGAGTCCTTGCAGCTCTGCCAGATCTTTGGTCCGTTTCTGCGTCTCCTTGTAGATCCTACAGTAAAGGATTGTCATAACAGAGACAGGAATATAGAAAGCAGCGATGGCTGTCCCAAATGTGATCACAGGCTGTGTTAAAAACTGGATCTGGCACTGGTCGGGAGGCACTTTTCGCTCCCCTACAAAGTACTGCCAGCACAAAATAGGTGGCGCCCAGAGGACGAAAGACACCAGCCATGCAAAGCCTATCATGATGGCAGCTCTCTTTGGAGTCCTTTTTGCCCTGTACGTCAGCGGCCTTGTGATGGAGAAGTATCTGTCAAAGCTGATGACAAGTAAGTTCATAACTGAAGCATTGCTGGCCACATAATCCACTGCTAGCCAGAGATCACATGCAAGGTTTCCCAAGGACCAGTAGCCCATCAGGATGTACGTGGTGTACAAGTTCATGGACAACACTCCTATGATGAGATCAGCGAATGCCAAACTCAGTAGATAGTAGTTGTTTACAGTCTTCAGCTGGCTGTTGACTTTGAAGGACAGCAACACCAGCACATTACCAACAACAGTTATCAAGCTGACAATAGCTGACACTGTTGCGATGGTTATAGCCTCCCAAAGGCTGTGAGGAGCAGCCTGGACGTGTGATGTGTTGGCGAAAGTGCTGTTTGGAGGATCAACACCCATGGTGCCGTGTTATCTGTGTTACCGCTGACAGGTCAGAGAAAGGTGCTCTTTTTATGGCTCCATTTCAGAGTTTTCCTGAAATAAAAAGAAAAACACGAATGAGACACAATTGCACATAATTATTATTATTTAAGCGTTAATAGTTAATAATGTAGATGACTGTAGATATATCTTGTTATTCTATAGATAAGATAAGATAAGATATTCATCCCACACTGGGGAAATTCACTTGTTATGGCAGCTTGTATACATAGGGTGCATTAGATAAGATAAGAAAAAAACAGAATATACAGAAACATAGAATATACTAAAAATAAAAATAAAACTTACCACTATGCATACTTTAAGTATATGAATAAATTGTGATGGTTATAGCATAATATATATATATATACATACATACATACACACACACACCACCACACACACACACACACCCCCCACACACACAACACCATTATATAGAAAAAATCAAATTTGCAGTTAACAATAATATATTCATATACTTAAAGTGTGATAGTGTAAGTTTTTATTTTATTTGCTATTTTTTATATTCATGTTTTTTCTGTTAATCTGTATTTTTCTTATCTTATATGTCATATTGTTTGAACTGTTTCTAATAAAATAATTTGCTTTAAAAGTTGGAATTAAATTATGAAACGTTAAATTAATTACTTTTAAAAAAATGTATTTATTATTATTTTTTACGTTTGAATTAATTAACTTTTTTAAAAATGTATCTATTTTTTTTTACGTTAAATAATTACTTTTTTAAAAATGTATTTTTTATTATTTTTACGTTAAATTAATTACTTTTTAAAAAATGTATTTATTTATTTATTTATTTATTTATTTTTACGTTAAATTAATTACTTTTTCAAAATGTTTGTATTTATTTATTTTTCTTACGTTAAATTATTATTACTGTATTTGTATTTACTTCCGCCCACAGATGAGCGTAACAGACTCGGAACCATCAAGCGCGCCATTTTGTCAGAAACATTCGATGGCGACACCCATTCCTTTCCTCGGTCTGTCTGTCGGGGTCACTGCTAAACTGTCCGGGCACACTGACAGTCATGGAGGGCAGAGCGAGCAGAGGCAGAGGAGGCGGCTGGAGGAGAGTGGAGGCGGCCGGGGTGGAGGAAGCGACAGCTCTGAAAGTTTTGGCGGTGAACACCGGGCAGAGGGAGAGGAGGCCCACACCGGGCCGGGGGAAAGAGACCACTACCGGGGCCGGGACGCGGCGGCGGGCGGCGGCGGCGGCGGCCACGCTGGGAGTTGAATCACAGGGTGAGAGTGCGCGAAGTTTCAAAACAAAACACAAAGTTTACAACTGCGTCACCGTGACAACGCACTTATTTTAACGTAGCACCAAAACACTGTGCTGAGGCTTTGAGTAAAACATGGACTGATGAATATATAATTATATAAACACACACTTCTCTATTGTACATGCCTAATGCAACACAGTGAGATCCTGCATGTAAGACTTCATGTTATGATTGTGTGATCCTGCTATGATAGTTTTCAATTCACCTCAGTAACTACAGGATTAGATGGTAAACAATACAACTCTGTGATTGCAATCATAAAAATCTCTATTCACCCATAGTGGCTCCTTGATTGCAATCTTAAAATTCATTCATAGTTCCCAAGGTGTTGGGTCTTTTCATGGTTATATTGTGTGTTTGTGAGTTTCTGACATAGCACCACGTCACACGTTTCCATGACAACATTATCAAAGCATGTGTGCAGCTATGTGACAGCACAGGAGGGAGATGCATGATTCAGATCGTTCACGTCCATCCTTTTGTTTATAGGCTTAGCTACCGATCATGAATAAGAGTTATGTGTTAATGAACACTTTACAAAACACTGTTTGAGTCATGCTCATGTGGAGCGCCGTCAGTGGAAGTGTTGAATGACGTCCAGCTGGATGATTAGACGCCGATCTGTTTGTTTCTGGACAGGTTAAAGTCTGTCCACTTTGAAAGAGTTATTAACTCTGCCCCCCTTACTTCACCTCATCACCGAAACCTTTACACTTTTAAGGGACATGAATGCAACCCGGCATAAGAGAAAAGGATGAAAAAATATATAAAAAATGTTCCACAGGACTGTTTTGGTCACACCATGTAGAATAAATGAGAATTTGGTTATTATAAGTAAGCACCTGCAACATTTCTAAGACATGCATGGGCTGTCTCAGTTTTCAGATTTTAAGTGAAATCTTCTAAGCAGCCAAAATAGTACAATACAATACAATACAATTATATAAACCCAGAAAAGCAGAAATCTTATTTCATATCATATTTAAGGAGGGGATCAGGAAATTCTGCTTTTATTACTAATTATTTGTTTATCAGAGTAGTTGCTGAATTAATTTTACACCCCAGCATCTGTTTCAAAGAAGAACTTGTTGAATACAAATACAAAATACACAGCTAAAGCTCCATTTAATTAGAGTAAAGCAGATTCATGGACAGCTTTTGATTCAGACGGGAGCAGGCCTATGGCGAATCACGCGCAGGGTTGTCTGAGGGTCTGCTGGGGTCTTATTTGTGCAACCCCTCTCTCTCAAACCATCGACACGTATCAAAGGAAACGTTCACTATTTCACCGCGTTAATTCCGAGTCAGACTGGTTCATGAAATAAACAAAGCTGGAACACAACAGCACAGGTATCAGAGACATTTCAGGCTGACTGCGGAGGTTTGAACCTCACTAAGCGTCTGCTTGGCGGCCGCAGCGTGACATGGGCTGTGTTTTTTCAAAACTTGGATCTGGCTCAAATTCTCCGTTGCAGGTCGCACCCCTGCGGCCCCGGGCCTCCGCAGCCAAAACACAACCCCCATTAAAATGTAATGGAAAAACCTGAGTGTTTGCCGAAGCTCTGACTCAATGTAGCCTGCTCCCTATTTTCGTTCTCACACAACATACGTTGTCACTTTTCATGTGTGTGATCGAGCCACACAAATTCCTTCTAGTGGTCTGAAGGTGTGAACCGTTATATTATTTGAATGAGTCATTAGCTCGTCTCTCACTACGATGGCAGGCTTTTCACTCTTCTTCCAATTTGTCCTTTAAAACGTCTAAAGACTTAAGAGGCCTTCAAATCCTAGAGCCTAGTAGTGTCATAGAAAGCGCTTCTGGCATCACTGGAACACCGTTGTGTATCCATCCACACCATGTTCCCTTTTTAGGATCAAAATGAAGGGACAACTTCCAAGGAAGAAGAGGACAGGACGAGTGTTTCCCAGGAGGAAACTGGAGTCAAACTGGACTGGACCGTTATAAGGAGTCCGAGAAGAAGGAGCCCGATGATGACACGCCCACTCATAGAGGAGCAGACTACCACGTCCTGCTGGAGTCAGCAGGTAAGATCCGGACACGAAAAGCTTGAAGAGGCTGTGTTTGTTTGCCAACTACACCTGAAGTGCACAAGTCAGGCACCTGAGCCTTCCAAAAAACTAAATATTCACATAATGTTCATAGTTTTGGTACATAAAGGGATTTCTTTCATCTTGGACAACAACATCTTGTTAGCAACAAATCCATCAAGGAATGAATTCTTGGACGTCTTCAGTCAGTTTTCTGGGATAGTAGCACAGTAAAACATGAACCATTTTTCTCTGAAACCTTGTTTATTGCAGAATCAAACTAAACCCGCGTCCCTTGCGCAATTTTTCCAATAATTTGATCCATTAAGCAGCGGAGATGATTCTCACTTTTCGTTTGTTTATTAGCCTCTCTGGGATAATGACATGGAAGTTCACAGCATGTCAAATCCTCCACTGAGTCTAATTGTACTTTTCTGATTTTGTCCCTAATAGTTTGGAAAAAAAACGTCTGTTGTCATAATCTTTTAATTACTCTGTATAGACACTGCTGTCAGAAGAAGATCCTTGTTTGTCTTTTTTTTTTGCTCATTTCAGCCTCAGTGGTCAGTGTTTGGTCCCCCCAGCCCTCAACACCTCCTGTTTCGGTTGTTTCTTTCCCCAGAGGAGTTTTGGAAAAGCTCAGTGCTGTCTTATTAGAGCAGAGAGAGCTCTCTTCATATTTAGGACCAACTCTTGGATAACGACTGCGGATGTGGGGCTGTCATATTTAGCTCAAGTTGAGTTAAATGGAGCAAGGGGGTCACCTCCCAGATCTGTTTAGTGCTTTTCCACAATTTTTATTTTTAAAGATGATGGACGGAGAAGCGGGCTAACTCTCGTTT